>NW_010106991.1:0-543 GCF_000699245.1 Pterocles gutturalis | reverse complement strand
AGGGAAACATTACTCTTATTTTTAAGAAAAGAAAAAAAGAAGGCCCAGGGAACTACAGGCCGGTGAGCCTCACCTCTGTGCCTGGGAAGATCATGGAGCAGATCCTCCTCGAAACCATGTTAAGATACGCAGACACATACGAGACCAAGAGGTGACCCGAGACAGCCAGCATGGCTTCACTAAAGGCAGATCTTGCCTGACCAATCTGGTGGCCTTCTATGATGGAGTGACAGCATCAGTGGACAAAGGAAGGGCGACAGATGTAATTTACCTTGGACTTTGCCACCGTCCCTCACCACATCCTTCTCTCTAAATTGGAGAGGTATTTGAACGAGAATTGGTTGTCTGGTCGCAGCCAAAGGGTTGTGGTCAACGGCTCTATGTCTGGGTGGAGGCCGGTCACAAGTGTCTTAACTTGGGACCGGTGCTCTTCAACATCTTCAACGACATAGGTGAGGGAATCGAGTGCACACTCAGCAAATTCACAGATGAAACCAAGCTGAGTGGTGCAGCGGATAAAACAGAGGGAAGGGATGCCATCCA
>NW_010106990.1:501-1438 GCF_000699245.1 Pterocles gutturalis | reverse complement strand
TCAGAGCCACTGCTGCCGGTGACAGCCACCGCTGCCGGTGACAGCCACCACTGCCAGTGACAGCCACCACTGCCGGGGACAGCCACTGCTCGGGCTCCCAAAGCAGCTTCCCAAGCAGGAGGAGAGCCGCCTTGGCTTGCCTCCCCGGGAAGTGGGGCAGCTCTGGGAACCACAAAACAATCAGAGGAAGGAGGAAAGTGATGATAACCAGCAGAGCTCAGCTATGGGCCTCACCTTGGGGGGTTTGCAAACAAAAGCAGCCGCGGCACAGTGCAGATGTGGGGAGCGGCAGGGGATGCACCGCTCCCTGCCCACAGGAATTACCTGGGTGCCAGCAGCTCCTGAAGACAGAAAGGTGAAAAGCAGCTGGAGATGGGAAACCTGAGCCCCGAGCAGCCTCCCCAGGTCTTTGTGCTCATGTTCGGTGAGATTTGGAAGCCTGGGAGGAGAGAAAAGTGAGTGTGCCAGTGGGCTCTCGCCAGCCCGGCGCTGCTCCCGGGAAAGGCTGCAGCAGTGGTTGGTGCTGGGCTTGCTGGGGCGGGAGCTGAAGGGAGGAAACGACACCGGCAGCAGGCGAGGGGGGAAGATGGCTTCTGTCAAGCTAACTGGATCTATTTTTAGGTAAAACTGTAATTAAGTCAGTACTGGATAACAGCAGTACTTTTAAGGTAATAAGGCTTCTGTTGCATGTCTGATTTGTTACAAACGCAACATGGCACGTATTAAATGGATCAGAAATGTCTGCTGTCCCAGAAATGTGATTACAGGAGAAGATTCCTCATTGGGTTAGTGTATCCAGGAGAGTCCTTTGGGAACCAGCCCTTGACTCTAAACTAGTCTGAGCACAAGTAAACACCATTCGTTTCAATAGATAAGGTCACCCGTTAAGAGACAAAGGATGGGAGTCATTCCTCAGGAGGGGGTGCTCCCTCCTGGG
>NW_010106990.1:0-470 GCF_000699245.1 Pterocles gutturalis | reverse complement strand
CGACTGAAAAAGCCAAAAGGGACCCTGGCAACCCAGCCGGGACAGAGAGCAACGTGCGAGACCGCAGGGAAGACAAACAAAATGACTCCGCTGTGTGTCTGGTCGGGAGAGTGACTGGTTTTGACAGAAATCAGGGTGAACGAGACCATCTTAATGAGAAACAGTCTTCCTTCCTGTCTCCAATTCCTTCCTAATTACCTCAGCCTCAACCTGATGGAGCAGCGGCCCGACACCACCTGCGGGTCGCAGAGGAAGTTAACCCAACCCCGGGGCAGCTGCAGCGGTTTCGGGAGGCAGCAGAGTACCTGGGCCCCGAGCCCCGGAGGTGGGTGTGCAGCCAGCAGCGAGATGTGCACAGCCCTGGCCTGGGCCACAGCTGCCAGCTCTGCTCCCCCCCAGATGTGCTACAGCTGTGCATAGTGCAGCCGTGAGCGCTGTCATCTGCATGGGCTTCAGATGCCCTGCAGCTG
>NW_010106989.1:26674-27488 GCF_000699245.1 Pterocles gutturalis | reverse complement strand
AGTCGTAGGATCCATCCCACCACATCTTCGTTATGCCAATAAGATCATACCCCCACTGGCGTGCACACATCTCTAGCTCCTCTTGTTTATTCCCCATACTACGTGCATTCATATAGAAGCACTTACGTTGGGCTCCCAAAGAGGCTGGACCTCCTGTGTGCTGCTCTCCAGCCACCCTCATGCCAGCCTGTGAACCTTTTCCAGACTCTCGGCATTTGTTGCTGGATTTTTGTCAGGAAGAAGAGTACAATTGCTTCAGTGTAATTGTCACATATCAATTTTCTTTTCTCGTCGTAAAGACTCTTCCTCCCTTTGGACATTGTCAGAGAAGGTAGGAGAGACGAGTCTCGTAGCCCTGCTCTGCCGTGTACACTACGTGTTCTAAATCCCACGTGCCCTTGTTTTCCTTCCCCCTGCCAGGTCACCTGCATTTCTCACAAATACCGCTCCATTAGGTTTATCCTTCCCCTTTTCTACACCCCATCAGAAGGGTCGCTTTGAAATACATCAAAACCTGTGCTGATGGTTGACTTTACTACTCTGAAGAGCTGCTGACACCCAACACATCACTGACCAAATCAGGGCGCACCATGGCAGTGGCCACTGACATTGAGTCGATAATTAAACTTTTGCACTTATTGTGGAGATGATGATGTGCCTTGTGTGATGTGAATTTTAATCATCCTTCAGAAAAAAAAAATCTTTTTGTTGTTTCTTCCCTTTTGAAACATCTTTAATGAGCATTAGGTTACAGCCAGTGAGAGTATGGCAATTCAGTACTAGTCATAGAGTCATAGAATGGGTAGGGCGGGAA
>NW_010106989.1:0-26584 GCF_000699245.1 Pterocles gutturalis | reverse complement strand
TCCAGGTATGGGGCATCCACAGCTTCCCTGGGTAACCTGTTCCAGTGCCTCACCACCCTCACAGTGAAAAATTTCTTCCTAATATTTAGTCTAAATCTGCCCCTTTCCAATTTAAACACCTTGTCCTGTCACTGCATGCCCTTGTAAAAAGCCCCTCCCCATCTCTCCTGTAGGCCCCCTTTAGGTACTGGAAGGCTGCTATAACATTGCCCTGGAGCCTTCTCTTCTCCAGGCTGAACAACCCCAACTCTCTCAGCCTGTGCTCATGGGGGAGGTGCTCCAGCCCTCTGACCCGCTCCATGGCCTTCCTCTGGACCTGCTCCAACATCTCAACATCCTTCTAGTGTTGGGGGGCCCAGACTGGATGCAGTACTCCAGGTGGGGCCTCACAAAAGCAGAGGGGCAGAATCACCTCCCTCGACCTGCCGGCCATTTTTAGGAATTGTGAGATGCTGTCCCACACACTTGCCCTTAAACACATTTGAATAAAGTTTTATTTATATAATATAAAATAATTATACCGTACTGGGACACGTGTAATTTTCATTTACATAAAAGGGATCTTTACAGGAAAAGTATGTTGTTCTAGCTGTGACATTGTCCAGACTGCATGTTGCCACTGGATACTCTTCATGGTACAAATGCATCATAGTATATGAACTTTGTTTCCACTACAGATGTTTTTGTACAGAATATGATCAGAAATGCCATTATACAAAATGTTGAAAAGGACCTTAGGAGTACATATTTTCAAGTAACCATTTTCAAAATATTTTTAGCAAATGAAAAATAATTTTTGCTAAAAAAATGTGTTTTTAAAAGTTCAGTTAACTGAAATGAAAAATACCTTTTCTGCCTGGAGGTCTCTTACCACTCTTCTAGAAAATGAAATCAGGGCAATTTTCTAAACAAATTGCATTTAAAATGCATAAAGTCAAATATTTATGTTAACAAATAAGGAAAACAGGTATTCATATTATTCAGATTTTATTTTGTGAGACCTTTTTTAGGAAGATATCTTGGTGGCAGTGAAGTAACCTTTTAAAAGAGTTTGATGGTGTAGAATATACACCATATCTTTAGAGGGGACACTCCTACTTACAGGAAAGCTGTGGTGTAAATCACCTTTGCTCTCTACAATTTTCACATTCAACAAAATGTCCACAGCATGTTTTTCCCCTGAACAAACATTGGCCTTGTCTTTTGGTCTCTAACGTCTGCTTCTTACACACATACAACTATTATCTCATTGTTCCTCTAATTTCAGTTTGCTGTCCAACAGCAAATATATTGCCTACATATTTGAGAATGCCCCATTTGCATTGCTGGTAGTAAATTAAAAGCTGTCACAAGAACACATGATAAATAGATTAAATGTATAGTTCAACACTTGAAGATGAAACCGTAAACATCAGCAAGCTGTCACCTTGACATTTGCTTGCATTCATCTAGAAGCTGATGTAAGTATCTCTGACTGTTTGCTGCATTATAATGCCACTGCCTTTCTCCAGAAGGATACATTCAAAAAAACTTATAGAAAGAGTAAGAAAAAAAATGATGGACTAATATGCAGCCCCATTGCAAATATGAAATTATATTCAGTAGAAACCCATGTAAAGAAGTAGTTATAAGAACCCTAGCATAGTTACCACTTTTTGGAAGGGATAAAGGGCTGAACTGGAACAACACAGCATGGTGGGTTAACCGTGGCTGGATGCCAGGTGCTCACCAGGCCCCTCTGTCACTCCCCCTTCAGCAAAATAAAGGGGAAGAATAAGATGAAAAACTCGTGGGGTCAAGATAAAAGCAGTTTAATTAAAGCAAAGGCCAAGGCCATGCACAGAAACAAAAGGTAAACAAAGATGTTATTCTCTGCTTCCCCTCAGTAAGTGATGTCCAGCCAGTTCCCAGGAAAGCAGAGCTTCAGTGTGTGCAGCAGCTGCTCCTGGAGACAAACCCAGTAACCAATGTCCCCCTCCTCCTCCCTGCCCTGGGCTGTTATGGCTGAGCTGAGGTCACATGGTATGGAACAGCCAATCCGGGTCAGCTGTCCCAGCTCCGCCCCCTCCCCAGCTGTGTGACACACCCCCTGCTGGCTGCCAGGGTCACACTCAGCGCTGGGAGGGCTGCTGGGGGGGTACTGACTCCAGCTCAGCCAGACCCAATATACACAGACATGTCAGATGTTTGCTGTCTTGTCACAGTGCATGGAAATAAAAGTAACTTCAGTCATTTTTCTTCATCCTCACATTTGTATGAGTTCCTGTGTACTCACACACAGCCACACAGTGTCCGATAAACCACAGAACAGGCATTTGGCACTGGCACTATTTATTCCCCAGTGATGGTCCTGGCCGCACCAGGTATTTGCTCATTAGCATGCAGTCCTACTGCCAAACGGATGAGATAAAAACAGACACGACAGAAGAGATAAAAGGAGGTGAATGGGGAGAAAGGCCTTTTAGCTGTCTGTCTTCCTTCTCTCTGAGGATCTCCCTCCCAAACTACCTTAAGTCAAGTAGCTGACATACAGGTTGTAGTGCTGGTAGAGCTGCAGTACATCTGTCTCAAGTACAGTTATTTGGTACTATTCACTTTCTCTTTGCCTTCCACACTGGTGATGAAAAACCAGGTTATTTCAAGTATCCCCACAATTACAGCAATGACAATGTGCCTTGTTGCTAATAATAGAAATAATCATTTTTCCAAGTTATGCATTTTATTCAGAGCTATTTATCTCAATTTTAATAACATTACATTTTCAGAAACAAGTTTTAATAACATTACATTTTCAGAAACAAGTATAATTAGCTTTTTCTTGGCTGAAGTAAAATAAGCAAAATTGTTCTCTCATGGATCAAAAAGTCAGTGAAAAGAAGGCTGATTACAGTGCACACATTGTAGCATCTAATTTAGTATTCCACTTTATGAGGGAGAAAAGAAGCAGACATGAAGTTTGTATCATAATCATATCAAATAAATACTTCCCTACTGTCTTGTCTGTAGTGCAGCAGCTGAACTGGGGTGACAGATCCAGTATTTATGAAGTCTGACAAAGGAGCACAGCTCAAGGGGTTTTTGTATATGCTGACACAAATATGTCCTTCTTATTTTATTTTGCTGCTTGGATCAGACAGAAATTTATCACTCTGATTAGTAAGTATTTATGTCAGCAAATTCATAATGCTATAAAGCATTCCTCTTCCAACCTTCTCAGTTTCACAGCTTTGGAGATTTTAAGGGGAAAGCCAGAAGGATACCTATATTTCATAGCAGACATGATTTTCAACAAGAACTGTAGGCAAAAAACAACTTGCAAGCTAGTGACCACCATTTAATCAGGTTTGGAGCTCATTTAGGGAAGCTAACGGACCTTTCTTTCAAATTGTCATCATAAATAGCTCACTACATAGTAATACCATTTTGCCTGCATGCCTCACTGTAGGGATAATAGAGGGGCTGCTTCCTTATGTAACATTCTCTAAGCAATTTTGGGTCTCCATGTAGAAAAAGATAGCTTCAGAGCCCTCATTGCTCACAGAAATGGCCAGTGCCCATCCTGAGCACAATCAAATCTTCTAATAAATATCAGCAGAATGCCACTGCCTGGGAGATATTTACAGTTAGATCGTCTAAAGGGTTTCATCCTCCTGATGTATGGTGTCATGAACAACCTATCTGTAAAATACATCATTAGCACCTCAGTCCTTACAGTTACATACAGCAGATGTAGGAGCAACGAAACTATGACACTTCCCAGTTCAGGACATACCAGTTGTTCCCCCTTGTTGTTAAACCTACTGTTAGCAATGCAGAGGCCCCTTATTTTACACTCACTGCAATTTTGGCCTGCCTAGCATTTCAGCACTGAGCAGATCGTGTTACTGGTGTAGTACTTCTGGTAAGAAACACTTCCCTTGGCCTGCAATTTGACTAACTGCTGCACAGACTAGAGATGAACTGATGAATAGACACACATTTTCTAATGTTGGCTGCAAAGTGGTCATTCACTCAGGCAGAATAAGTAGTTCCACGAACATCAGATGTGACAAAGCCTCCTCCACTTTTTGCCATTTGTGTTCTCTGATATTATTTTTGTTTGCCAAATTACACAACAACTTTCCATTAACACCACAAATACATGCAATGTCTTTCCACAGAATGTATTGGCAGTGATCCTCGGGCTGGCACCTTCAGCGATTCCAATAAGCCAGAGGGATCAGACATAAGCCAGGGGTGAATTTGCAAGTGTTCATACTCCCATTTCTCATCCACCCAACTGCTTGTTTTTATAAAACTGGCAAACACATAATTACATTTGAGACCTCCGCCTCTCTGTCAAAACTGGCTGGAAACACCTACCAAGTTCTAGAGTTATTAAGAGTGAGGAGAGAGACACACAGGCTGAAGAAGGGATCATACTCAGCTTGTTTCCATGGGAAATCAAGATACAAATGTTCAGAAAAAAAAGTGGGTTTTAGCACAGTCCACAGCCTGCGTGAGAAGAGCTGGGAGTGAGCCAGCCTCACTCTGATGGGGAAAGCTGTCAAGGCTGCTAAGGAAGAGAATGGCGTAGGGGAGATGCCTAGGGTCAGCCAGGAGAAGAACTGCTGGAGTTCCCAAAACAGGATCAGCTATTTGCAGCCAAACTCTGATACACTGCCTGGACTAATAAAACCCTTCACAGCAGTTGCTGGCAAGGCAGAGAGGGACTCCAAAACCTTCTGTCTCAGCTCAGCTGCTGGCAGCAGAAGCCTTGGTAATCAGCTGCTCTCAGTAACGTGCTCTCCATCCCAAAAGGGAAAGGGGAAAAGGGTCCTGTGCCATCCTCCTCTTGCTCAGCAATCACTAAGCACTTGGTAGCCTTACAATCGATCTTCAAAATTACTTTTACCTGTGTAGCTTTGCAGATAGCCTCCACAGGGCACAGACAGATGCCTCCTCATAGGCAGTGTTTCTCTTCATGTGCACTTTGTAGCCTCCAAGAAAGTGTGAGCTCTAAACAAAGCTTTTCCCTCTCTTAAGGGTCTTAACAAATGTCTCTCCCAGGTGGTGCCTTGGGTATCCAGTAAGACGAGAAATTATGTTAAAGCTTTCTTTTAGAGAAAACTCAGAAACTTAATGATTTTTGAGACTTCTAGGATTCATAGTGGGTTGGGTTCAGCCACAGGCAGTTTACATAAACCTTGCTTTTTTAGAAAGTAAAGCTAAAAATGTAGAAGCTCCTCTGATTTAGATAGTTTTATAGTGACTCTCCTGATGCTTCCTACTAAAAGCCTGACAACTTACAGAATCAGAGAAAGGTTGGGGTTGGAAGAGCCCCCTGCCATGGGCAGGGACACCTTCCACTAGACCAGGTTGCTCAAAGCCTCATCCAGCCCGGTCTTGAACACCTCCGGGGACGGGGCATCCACAACTTCTCTAGGCAACCTGTTCCAGTGCATCACCACCCTCACAGGAAAAAATTTATTTCTAATATCTAATCTAAACCTACCCTCTTTCAGCTTAAAACCATTACCCCTGGTCTTATCCCTATACTCTTGATAAAGAGTGTCTCCCCATCTCTCCTGTAGGCCCCCTTGAAGTACTGGGAGGCAGCTATAAGATCTTCCCAGAACCTTCTCTTCTCCAGCCTGAACAAGCCCAGCTCTCTCAGCCTATCCTTGTACAGGAGGTGCTCCAGCCTCTATCTGATTTTAGGCTAAGCCTGTATAACTCAGAATCAATAATTTGCCGGAGTTTTTGTTTACAGTGGCTTGATTTTTAGTTTGATATTCTAGCGAAATATTTTTCAAGGAAAAAAAAAAAAAAAAGCATTTCCATGCCTGAGTTCTTTTCAAAGTTAATAACACCTGCATTAACAAAGAGTGTGGGATATCTTTATAGAATGATTCAACAGTTTGAATCTGCTATTTTTCTAATTAAATCCATTAATCCAAAAAGATCATTGTGGACAGTAAATCTTTTCTACATAAATATGTTTGTTTGATAATGAATTGCCTGTTACCTGAAAATCTATCTTGTGCTGTTTTGTTTTTAAGCTCAGTACAACAGCCTGAATAGTACATCCACTTTTCATAATTAATTGTCTGTACAGAATGCATTTCTCCTGGTGTTTTAGAAGTGCCTCTGTCAACTTTGGCCCTTGTGTCTGGATCGAGCCTTTGACGAGGTTGTGCATCGCTCCCTGAGTGTGCTCATTACAGAGCAAGGGGAATTGCAAGTAAGGTAAATCCTGATTGAAAACAGCATAGTTTTGAATCACATATATCACAGCACCAGTTAGAAGTAAAGCAGGGAAAATGTACTGCAGCCTGCAGGCTGTCAGTGTTTAGGCGTTCATTGTACTGACGGTACAACTTCTTGGTTGTCTGCTGTTGAATATCCTTTCATCTTTGTCTCTTCTGCCTAGTGACGTCTGCTAAGAGACTTAATCAGTTCTGTCCAGATGGATGCTAATGAAAGAGACATTGTACAAAACATCATTATAAATTCTTATTCACCTCTCATTTTCTTTTGTCTCACTCTATTTTTAGAGCTGATTTCTGAAGATGCAATTACAATCCAAATATCTATCAAGCAGGCAACATCTGAAAGTGCTATTTCATGTCCACCCACTCCAATTTTTGTCTCCCAACAGCTGATGAACAAGTCCTACACATATTATTCATCTGTCTCATAATAATATTGACCTTGTGTGACATTTATATAACAAACAATACAAAAAACATGTCATATTTTTAGATATGTGATAAAGATGTCTTTTAATCTTCATATTAGGGCAGCCATTTTTTACAGATATTATTTGAATGCACACATAGGCAGCAGCAGCACATAAATATTCAGGACAGCAACTGGAAAATATCTCAGGTTCCAATTTCAGGAGATATTAGGAAGGAACAAGTGGTTCTATGAGATGTTAATAAAGTACAATTACTGTCAAACTTGAATATTGTAGCTGACTGACTTTGGTCCCTAAGAAGCTACAAGCATCAGTGAAAGTTGTCAGAATTGGGACATTTATAGTTAAGCTCTCCTGTTTAATTTTTATGGTGTCAGTAAAGGACAATGTCACAGTGTCAGGGCATCAACAGGACTTCTCTCATCAGCACCCACCCTCAAAAAGTTCAAAGAAATGCAATGACCTTAGGGATGTCTATTTTTTCATGAAGTGGTTGGACTTGATGACCTTAATTGTCTTTTCCAACCCAAATGATTCTATGATTCTGTGATCCTATGAAAGGACTGAAGCTGTCAAAGGTGTCCAAAAATTATTAACGAGGAAAACAGGGAGCCAGATGGGCTCACACACAAAGATTTGACAGCCTTGCACAAAACTGTGAAACTGAGGCAAAGTGTAGCTAGTGAAATCAGGCCACACCAAGAATATTTCCAAACAGCATGCTTGTGCTTTCTTACCAAACACAACTGTTTAAACTTTGGGTTTGCTTTTGATTCAACAGATGACATTTTATGCAAAAGAATGCTTGCTCTTGTCATGCTGGGATATCTTTTCACTGCTGACTTAGAAGTAGATATACATCTCAAGAAAAGCAAAAACTTGTATTTTGTGATGATCTAACTTCTGGGATCAGGGGGAAAGGAAGGAAGAGGGCTGGGTCTGATGACTGCTGTGCTCCTATAACTGTAAGGAAAAAAGGTATGCTTGTTTTTGAGAAACATGACCTCTGTTAGTCTGAGGAAAAAGAAGCGGGACTACAGGCAACGCCGGCAGCAAAACCTTGAGTTAAGGCTTCCTGATAATTTTTTTTCCAGACTATTCGGTTGCTTAAAACTTTACCAGGCTGAAATTTTTAGGCTGGCATTTTTGCTTACCTGCTTCTTTTGACTTATCATCATGACACACACAGTGCCCATCATACCTGTTTGTCTCAAGAGCCAGCTGGACAGAAAGGACAACACCCTATCCAACTTCTTGCTTTAAGGAATCCATGTGGTTGTGGCACTGAGGGTGTGTAGTGTCCCACGCCTTGGAATAGGGCTTGGCATTATCAGGGAAATCCTCCTGTTCGGATCAATGTAACATTTGTGCTTTCTGAAAACTGACCCATATTTGGCCATGTAATGAGGGGAGAAATCTTGTATTGCTTGATGGTTCCCTTCAAACAGACTTCCCCTGAATCCTCAAGAAGTGCCCCTCTTTGTATTTTGGGGTTGCTATTTGTTAGCTGCTGGCCCCATTGATTTATTATTATTATTTCCTCACAACATTTGTGCTCCACTGGGTGCTGAGCAAGCACAGACAAAAGCAACGCCCCCACCGCCCCCCACTCCCAGAAGAGCTGCCATCCTGACAAGTACAAGAAGGCAACCAGACTAACTAATTTCAGGCCAGGGAATGGCTCTCTTGAAATCTTTAAATTATTCATGAGCTCTCTTTGTAAATTATTAAGTTCCCAGTTCTTAGATTTAGCTCTTTGAGTTTACACGATACATTTTCAGATGCTCACGTCTGTAGCTGGCTGCCATTCATCTCACTCAGAGGATGGAAGCACAGCCCTTCAGAGTTAAGCATCCTAGTTTTGCTTTCTTCTTACCATTTTCTTTTGGTTTCTCTGATCTTTAAAGGAACAGCTACCAAAGGCAAAGGCAGGCAAGGGAAAGAAAGGGCAAAATGCTTACATCAACACTTAACCATGCCTGAGACCACTTGGATTCTTCCACTCATCCCAAGGGTCTGCTGAATCCTCTACTGCTAAATAACAATGCTTTCAATAGGCCCAGTGCAAATAAAAATAAAATTAAAATTTGACTCTTATGCAGGACTCAGCCCTGTGCTGGGATACTTTCATCATCCTGAGCCTTGTATCTCCAGGCCCAGGGCCAAAACCATTATATTGACACATACCCAGATAAGAACAGCACCTGTGACGTATTCATGTCCCTTATTGTCTTTTCTTCAATCAATAGTATGTCTATCCTCAGCCCCATCCTGGTGACTGCTGTCCTAAACACAGATGTTAATCGCTAGATAGCAAAAAATTTCGTGTACTGCTTATCTACATTGTTTAGTCAGTTTTGTAGTTCACCTGAAAGGTCACTGGGGATTATTGTCTCCATTGGGAGATATTAACAGATTCATGCCAGCATTTAAAATGTGGATGCCACAAGACACATCATATTTCATTGAAATTATATTTTAGAATCTCTTACTGCTGATAAGGGAAGGGCAACAATGTCATCCTTCACAACAGTATTGTGAAGCAGAGGTCAGCCTCTGTCTGCCAGCTCCCCACATCTCACATCTCCCTTTGAAGCATTCAGTGCTGACAATAGAAAGGTACCACAGGGAGTTACATGGATTGCAGGTCTGTCCTGGTGTGGCATTTCCCGTCCTCCTGCTTTTACGGAGTTGCTGAGCATCCACAGCATCCATGCAGGTACCCAGAATTTTCTCATGCTGGCCACGGGGACACATGCCATGCAGCACAATTAAGCAGGGGAAGAGCTTCCTCTAGAAGTGTCATGAATGAGATTTTGAAACTGAGTTTTGCTGGCAAACTGTTGCCTAAAGCTAAGCAATGTTGCCTCTATTTTCAGAATGAGCTAGCATTTCTCTCTGTCACACTTAGACAATGGACTCTCCCCTGACTGTGAAAAGTACATTTTGCTTCTCTGATTGTAATTCTCTGTTGAGTACTGGCTTTTCTTGGCATGCTTGTGTTCTTGTCCTTCTCTCTGTATGCTGTCAATTTACTCCTGGTGTACCTAAAACTTGTCCCCTGATATAGGCTTACCTCTCTCTGCTTCTTGATGTACATTCTTTCCTTGGTGGTCTGGCTTTGCCTTCTTATAGTTATTCTTGCAGATGTTTTCTGCCTTCACCAGGTCTTATAAGTTTGTTCCCACCACTCAAACTCATCCTACATGTCCTTTGTATTCCTTTTGCATGTGTCATATGGTTCAACTTACTTTATACACTGTGATAAGAAAGATTTGGAAACCCACTGTGAAAAGTTATTAACCCAGCCCCAGAGCATCCAAACTGAAGCTTTGGCTACACTGCTGTGTTACCTTCCTTATCTTTTCAGTGTATTAATGTCACAAACAGGTTTTTTCCTATTAGTTACAGACCTCTGAAAAATTCAGCCCCCTATCCACAGCTATAAGCTGGATCCCTGTAGCTGTGACTGGCCTGACAGAGAGAGCCAGAGTTCATGCCCAAGCAGCTTCAGCAATGCTGACTTCGAACCTGAAGCAGCTGAGGAGCAATATGAGGGATACGGTAAAATTTTGGGGCAGAGTTCCTTATTTCTGGGACTTCCTTCTCCATTATTTCCAAATATTTTTGTGAGTTATGTTTTTGTCCCGCAAGGACAGAAATCTTCATTCTGGAATACTGGAAATATTTTCCCTGTGCTACCAGCAAAGTTTGCATTTGCCTGCAGAAGCACCCTTGGCAGGTCCCAGCCGTGCCGATTGAAGAGCTCACCCTCCCTTGCTGGCACTCAGTTGCTTGTCATTACACTTTGATGGAGGATGACGTGCTGATCAGGTAGCCAGCTGAGCCAATCTGCTCCCTGTGAAAATATGAGATGGTCTAGCAAAGACCTAGCAGTTAATTTTGTTAAGATGTCTGGTTTATAGTGTCTAGGATGAATTAGGGATCGACTACATGAGGTGTGCAGCAGGCAGATCCAAGGAGGTTCCAAGGAGCTCTCCACCTTCTGGGAATGACAATCTCTCAAGTAACATTGCTGAAACGAGATGTGTGTCCCCAGCCTCAGCAGTGCCACAACAGGCAGAGGCAAAGCTTTGGAGCAAATTCACTTTTTCTCCTCATCTCTAGTCTTCTTAAAAAAGCTGCAGCCTGCTAAAGAGAGCGGGGCAATGGCACATGTTTGGAAGGAGGCTGCAGTCCTCCCACTCTTCCAACAAATGGAGTCAATTAGCGGTTCCTCCCCAGGACTGCTCAGAGGATTTCTCGTCTGTTTGTACAAGAGTAAACAGTCTGAAAACCAGAAAACAACATTGTCATGTCAGTCAAAAGCTGTCATCAACAAACTGGTTGCCCACGTGTAAACAAAGCCTTTTTAGGGCCTAATTAAATTTTATTTATCTTTTGTTGGTTTTCATTTATTTCCTACAGCTTTCCGTTTTTTAGATGCTGATGGACAAAGGCAGAAGTACAAAAAAAGAACCCCACTATATTCATAAAATTTTCAGTCTTAGAAAGTAGCAGAAATGGGGAAGAGGTGCTTCTGAAAATGCTTCATTTAAGATTTTCAAATACAGACATTTCAGATATGAATTAATGCCCTTGTTGGACCATAATCTGAATTAAATACCTCTTACTATATATGTTATCAGAAGAGATCAGGAATAATCAGAAGCTCAGTGATTACAGCAAGAAATCACCTGGGTTACTAAACCATCTCGTGTCCAGCCATTGGTGTTTGTGTCATGATCTCATTTTGCAAAATCCTCAGCTCCCCCAACTTCTGTTGAAATCATTAAACAATGCAGCAGATGCAGGTATCACCCTGTAGAGCAAAGCCTTTAGCTTTTCTCACTTACGAAGCCGTGGTGTTTGTTATTTGGCACAAGAATCTTTTGCAGAGCTGTGAATTGATCCCACTCAGACACTGACACTGACATAAACCAGGAAACAGAATGAATCTACAGGGGAAACATAAACTAAATTAGTTTTATTTTCTTCCGGGTGACATAGTTAATAGATGTCATTTATTTCCACCTTCAGGTTACACAGAAAGCCATTGCCAGGCAGGCAGCTACAGAAGCTGTGCGCTTACTAGCTGAAAACCAGACAGGGGAGATGCTCTCAGCCTTCCTGAAACATTCCCTCCCCAGTGACAGGTAAGTGGTTGTATTCCCAAAACAAGAGTGTGAATGAATTTGCTGGTCTTAAGCCAGACTCTGCATCTCCAGACTGACTAGATAGGAGAACTGTGGTTTGTCAAGCAATGGAGAGTACTCCAGGAACTGGTTTATGTGCAAGACAGTGTGCTAAGGTGAAAACAGACCAAAAGAGAGCGAAAGTGTGCAGGAGGTCAAGGTAATCCTGTTAACTTTGCAGTGATTCTGGCTCAAGGCTTATTTTGGGAAGGAAAAATGGGAAGAAGCAGATAGCTGAAGGTCTCTCTACACTTTCACATAACTGCTCTCAGTCTCACTTCCTCAGCAGGACAGGGAAGAGGTTTGGTAACACCTGGTACAATCAGTATGTTTTCTTCAATTTACAGCCATTCAACAGAACTGGCAGAGCCAAAAAAATTGTCAGCCTCCAAGTTCTTGGAGAGCTCCTTGAAGTGACAAAAGAAAAAAAAAAAAAAAAAAAAAAGACCTTGCTTCAACAAGTTTGAAAGCTGTGAATTAAGTCACAGCTTTGAGGAACTGTACATGTTGCTGTAGGAACATGCAGGTAGGCTTAGGACACAGTGCTGCCTCATCTCACAACCAAAGGCTTTTGGTACACGTCTGAGGTGGGAGTATGGCCACTGTAAAACAAACTAGGAGGAAATATCACTTCAAACCAACGAGGAAACAGAGAGAGCATGAAAGAGCTCACAAGGGTCTCTCAAGAGGGTTTGGGATGGAGAGTTCCCCCATTGCCTTGGTAAGCTGGAAATGTGAAACCTCTGCAAGAAAGCCTTCCTCAGGTTTTTCATGTTGGCTTCTAGTAACAGAAAAAGTTTAAGACAAAGTGACCCTTAAACAGAGAAACTTTCGAAGAATATCTGCTTGCACTTATACACCCAAGTAACAGAGGCTGGGTAAAATCTCCTCATCCTTTTTCTCCCAGCAGATGAAAAACAGGAGTTCACTAGAGACACTGGCAGAAGGCCTGCATCCAGAGTCGTTGCAGAGTGTGTGCAGACTGATACTTATTTGAACTTTTTTTAAATTATTACTTAATTTAGACATTATTTTAAAGAAAAATAAATCAAACAGGAACAATCAGTTTGTTTGACCTTTCCTTTCAAGTTCTGATACTTTTTCTGTTTCAGGCTTCTATTTATCTGAAAAGATAGGGGCAATTAGGACCATTATCTAAAAAAATCAATGTGCTAAGAAAACTGAGGAAGGGATCATGCTGCTACAGCAAACACAGCTCTGTGTGCCTGAGCTTCAAGAGATATATGGTTAAGGGTAGTCCTTTATTTTCTTCCCAGGTCTACCACAGTTTCTTCATCTTTTGCTCCTTGGCCTCTCTCTTTACTTAGGCTACTAATTTTACAGATTGGCAAAAAATAATTTTCTTTTGCCCTCATTATATTGTTTTCTTCAGGAAAAAAAATCTTTCTAATGGGTACATTATTTCCTTCCTACAGAAAAAAAAATTAAAAATCAATCATCATCGTTATCTTAAAGCTTGAAATTTGATCAAGAAAACCTCACACCATCTATCCTCACACAGTTATAGCAGTGGAGGATAATGGCTGTACCATTGCTACCTAGCCAGTGGCAATTGTGATTACTGGAGACAGCATCCCTCTGCTAACTGTCAGCTTGAGTGACAATAATATATCATTTGCTGAAGCTTGGGAGAATAGCAAACTGTATTTATTGCAAAGACAGCAAAATTACAGTTTATTTTCAAGTTAAATTTCTGTATTTTTTTTTTCCAGGCAGCAAAAGTTCTGTTTGTAATATTCTATAATAAGGGAAGCAAAGTGCCTATAGGTGCTTTTTATGTTCCTGTATTCAGACATTCCTGGTCATTCAGACACATTACTTAGTGAGTCTCACAGATGTTGTGCATGGCCCAGAGGACAGATTCAAAGCATCCAGTTTTGTGAGGTAATGAAATGTTAATGTAATGGATAATCCTATTTTAACAATCTATGGAGGAAGACTGTTCATAGACAATAGCTTGAGATTAACTCCAAAAATAAGTTGAGTGAGAACGTCCACAAGGGAGGCTTTTAGGACAGCTGGTTTGCAAAATTTTTAGATGGGGCTGTCCTCTGGAAGTATTTTCATGAAGGTGAGTGAAGTCATCTGCAATAATAATGCCCCGGGTTGAGTAAAAATATAGGCACTAAATAACATTGACGAGTAAGAAAGAAAACCTATCAGCAGAAAGTTGCTTGAGAAATAGGATGAGAAATGGCTAGCTTTCTATTTCTTTTCCAAATGCAAACAAAAATTCAACATCTCTGTATACTTCAAACGTCTCTCCTGTTGCCTGTCTCCTACTTATTCTACTTGCTTTTGCTGTCTTGCCTGTTTTTCTTGCAGAAGAGTCCATATAGAAAAATTCAACATTTTGTAAACAAAAATATGTAAAGGGCATAAGATGCTGCAGTAATGGCAACAAAATGAGAAAACAAGTGTTATTAGCATGGTAGATCAGGCTTGGGCTAACTGAAGCAGACAGGCTTGCTTCACTGAGACATGTAGCTGGCATCTGGGTGTCTTGTTTGCTTGCCCGCTTGCCTTTTATTCTAGGAGAAGAAGAGACATTTAAGTGAAGAAAATGAGAGTAACTTCAAAAGTGACACTCATTCTTTTTCTTGACTTAAATAAGGGGCAGCTAATCATCAACATCTGCTGTGAAGCAGAAAATAAATGGGAGAAATGAATGGCTTTCCTAGCCTTAGCATGGTTGTTCAAGGTGGGTACAGCTCTGAAGTAAACTGAAATTTCAGTGAAGCCACCAAGGGACTCCAGTCACATTCTATACTGGGATATTGCAAGGCACTTTATTTAATACCATTAGACAAATAGGACTGATAAACCAACTGTACATGTTGGGTATCACCAAAAAAAATAATGGATGTGCCAATATGGAAACAGAAACAGCAGCTATTCTGATTCTATTAGTCACACGTAGGCAGGATACAGTGCCAGGACTCAAAGCACCAAAATCAGCTACCCTTCTTGTCCTAATAGCTGTTGGATGTGTATACTTTTCTATTTTGAAGCCAGTCAGCCTTTCATTGTGAAGTAGAATCTTAGGCTTTGGATAGATCTAGTCAACATGAACCCCACAGTTCCATTCTGCCTAGTACATTACCAAACATTGATAGAAAAACTAGAATTCAATCCTCATTATATTTCTGAGAACAGAGTGCTCGATTTGAAATCACAGTGGAACTTTTATTGTTTTATTGTATGCCCTGGGCTACCTGTGCAGGCCTACCACCTTCTTACTGATTAGTCCACCTTTTGTCCTGAATCCAGCTGTGCACCTGACACTCTGAAAGCCAACAATAAAAAGGATAAATTCACCTTGATTAAATTTATCAATGATGTTGAAATGTTTACCCATGCCAGAGACTTACCTGGAAGGTGTTTTTTCTTTAGCTAGGTAAGGGAAAAAAGTTCTGAATTCATCTGTTCGATTACACAACATACTAGCTGTATAATCCTCCCTTGGATTATTCCTTCTTCTCTAACTGTAAGAGTAGTCATGTCTATCCTACAGATTACTGTCAAGCACTACCACAATCTCAATTTTTATATTTTTACCAAGGTTGTTCCCCTCTTGCTCCAGCAGGTGCTGAAGCCGACTGCAATGACCGTGATTGCTGGGCTGAGCCTCCTTCCTGTTTTGAAGAATCAGGGATATCTGAGGCTCAATGCTTTCAGTCTTTCTCAACAAAAAGAATGACTCACATCAATAGCTAAATCACCCCGGGCTTGAATCCTGCCTTAGCATGTATTTGTCATGGTTTCACAAAAATGCTGTTAAGATAGACTTAGATGCACAAAGTTTTTTTTGTGGGGTCTTTGGCTACTCACACACACGGACTTCAAGGGTACCATCAAGAACAAAAAATGTTGATGGCAATTTTTCACCAGGCTTTTCCCTTAATCCTGGATACTTTTCCTCAGGACCTCTCATGACTGTTCCCATTATTAGCACTGAGTAGAAATACTTTCATCAGCTGTAGGTGCTGCACAATCATCTATTGTCAATCTCTATGCATGCACATCACCAAGTAATACTTATTGGCTATTTAAATTATTATTATCTACATTGTTATTCACTGAGTCTTGTTTTTCCTCTGATGTAAACTACAAGCTTCAAAACATGGACTTGGAAAAAGTGGGTAACAAAGAGTCAATTCCCATGGCAATTGATTCACATGAGAAACCTGACACAACAATAATATTGGCTTTGCAGATGTAAGATGGTGAGAATAACAGCACAACAACAACAAGAACATGAGAGCTACAATGGATAAAAAAGCAGACTACAGAGCTGGAAACAGAAGGCCTTTAGCATTTCAAAGTTCAAGACACCAAGCAAGGATATTGTTCACAACCAGAGCAAAGTGGACCTTGCAAGTGCTGTTTTACTTAGTTGTAAGGCAGCTGAGAAGTTCCAGAATGGCAAACCTTAGTTTGCCAGTCACTTATTTTTGTTTTAACTATTCTACACTGAATCAACTTACAAAGTATTAAAAGATGAGTACATCCTGGGCCGCTTGAAAAAACAGCAAGTGGACCCAAATCCTGCTATTAGCTGAGTTGGTCTTCTCAGAGTTGGAAATGTTGCTCTGCACCTGCAGAAAGTAAGTGAGGAGTGGTTCATTCATGACTCTGAATCCCTGAAGATCATAAATTAATTCAGGGAATATACCAGAACCAGAAAGTTGGTTCTCATCACACAAAAAGCACATTTCACACGGAAAAGGCACTAATAAGAAAGGCTACAGCAGGACTAGAACATTGTGCACTGGCACTATAGCAAGCCACAAATGTGAAGGAAAATGAAAAATAACCTTCCTTTCCTGCCTCCAAAGCTCTCTGTCCCTGTAGCAGATGGATGAGTGCATGCACCACTGGACTGCCACTTTCTCATCATTTTTCTCTCCATCCAGTTTATAGCAAATGGTAGTTATTTCACCCCTTTTAACATATCTGGTTTTGCAGAAGAAAGAGCTCCAAGCTATATTTACAGAGATCCTTGGTAGTTTTAATAATCCAAGTGAAAAAGCATTTTTGATAGCTTTTGGGACCACTGCCAGAATTGTCACAAACTGCAAGAGCAAGGACAAACGTGGTGTGGAATTTGTGAAGATTGCCAGAATTTCAATCATTCTTGGCTGATGTAAAGCACAAAGCAGAGTGATGTGTTTAGTAAGTGTTGTTAAAGCTCTAAGGGACTAGTCAAAGTGTGTGTGTGTCTGTGCAAGCAGAACAAAAAGAGAAGCAAAATCTGATTCTATGGAAAACGGAAAGCATGCTTTAGAAGAGCAACTAATTCAGTCATTTCATCCTTCCAGAGCCTGGCTTTTCCATTTGCATTTCTGCCAGATACCCCAGCAACAAACACTAATAATAGCAATTGCCATCCACCATAGTAAAAGTAAACAAGCAAACACACCTATGCATTCTAACCCTGAACAGAATCAGCTAAAATAGAGAAGAATTGCTCCCATAAAGACAAAAAAGAATCCTATAAAGCTGAATGCAAACCATATACAGGGTTTGCACAGCCTCTACTCTTTCTGCTGTAAATGAGGTGTAGCTGAAATTGATGGAATTACAGTAGCATGAAATCATCTCAAAAGTAATATCAAGCCTTAAGTGTGTAATCCATAATACACTAAGGATGGCATTAGGATATAGGATCACAGACTACATACTATATGGCATCATATACAAACCTAGTACTATTCACAGATGTGCCTGGTGCAACACGACATATTGATATCTAAGTCAAAAGTAGAACATCATCTTCTGTCACAATACTCATGCCAGAGATATCATCCGTGCCTTAACTTGGTAACGTTCAGCAATCAAGGATCTTTCAACATTCTCAAAAACTTTTGGAAGTGTTATCTAATTAAGCCCTACAGAACCCCAGTTCAGTAGGTAAACGTTGTCATCACCATTTTTAGTGATGGGAAAACTGAGACACAGATGTTTAGTGACTTGCTCAATCAAGGTCACCCTGGGAGCTGCAAATACACCATAGTGTAAGCACCCGAGCCTCAAGAGAATGAAAGTGAAGAACCCTTTAGATAAGAGGTTAATACTGCTTTTATTGGACTGTATTTTGATTTGAAGTTGTCATTGGCATTCTACACATGACTGAAATAGACTCTAGTTCCTCACTCTGGCTGCAGTGCTTACAAGACCATGCTTTTTCAAAGCCTCTTCATCAGTGGAAATACTTATTAAAGTCTACATTTTGGCAAATTGAAAACTGTTCTCCTTCTGTCAGTGCTTTGCCTGTGCTGTGACCACTCTGTAAAACTGATGAAGCTCTTCCCTGTGGTGTATTTCACAGGAGTGGCACAAAAATGTTGCACTGCATTTAAAATATTTAGAGATTTGCTCAGAGCTGTAGATGTGAAAGATGAATCCTAGTAGAAGAGGAAGCCCTCACCTGCATGGTCTCACTGCTGCTGAATCTACAGGAACCGAGTCCTGATGTGATCAGAGTGACTTGGCCATTCATGCTACGGCACTGAAGAATATAAATGCTTGCTAGCTCCTCCAGTCTCCCAAGTCTTCATAGTCTTACGCTTTCAGGCTCTCATATTTCCCTATCAGTGGAGAAAGAAATGAAGATATCCCTCCATGTGTTCACTTCTGATGGCCCAGGTGCTCAGCTCATTAAGTGTAAGTCCCTTAAGAAGAGCCAGATGTGAGTGGCTCAGCAGACCATCTGGGGCCAGCAGGCTGCCTCTCTGAAACTGGTGTGAAAGAGGAATAATGAAGAGGAGGAACACATGGCCCACTGTGGTCCTTTAACATTCATTCTGATAAGTTTACATTCCCTGCTGGTGGTAAACAATATTGTAATTGTCCATCAATAGTCATCCTGGAATGCTTGTTCATGTCCTCTTGTTTTGCAAGCTTGCACAAAGACTGTGAAGTATTTTTGGGGCGGACTTCAAATGACAACCAGGAATTCAGGAAAAACAGCTGTAAGCAACTTGCAAGGAAACCCTGTGCAAGCATCTTGGTTTTAACTGTCTGTAAATATGGATGACATCTTTCACTCTGCTCACCTCAGGACTCCGGTTTTGGGGATTCAGCAGCACTGGGACCATGCTGAGAAGGGTAGAAGAGGCTTTACTTTTCCACAAAGTGCCCTCAGATTTCCCAAATAGCCCTACTGCACCACATCTTGGAAAGATGCCCAAATGGAGTGCTCTCCCAGAACTGGAAAGGAGAAAACACAGCAAACAACCTTCATTTGAAAACTGAGAAGGACTTGAGTGATTTCTAATATTCTGCTTGACCATAATTTCCAGCCCCAGACAAAGTACTAGTACTTCAACATTTTTGTATTTGAAAAAAAAATATTTTTGATTGGTTTGGTTTTGTTTTTACAATAAGCAATAGCCCAAAATTTATAGCACATACACACCCCCATAAATTTTGCTCCTCACCAGTCTCTGATTTTTCAGTGTTTCTTGCCATGTTGAGCAATACTTGGGAAGATTATTTGACTTTTTAGACCAAGTCAAGGGATATCTCGGAAGCCCACAAGCTTCCTTAAGACAAGTTGCCAGGAAATCTATAGGCAAATGAAAAATAATTTTCTCACCTTTCAAGAGCTACCAGCAAATCCTTTACCATGCTGAGAAACCTTTCCCATTGTCTGGCAGAAATAATAATGCTTAGTTCAAAAAGCCTTGATTTGATTTCTTTCACCTCAGGAGCTTAACACCAAGAATGTAAACAAGAATGGGGGAAACAAATTGTTATGCTACCTCCCCTTTTCTACCATAACGATCCTTCTAAATAGTCCTCAGGTTCCCTGTAAAGATATCTTGGATATTACTGCTGGAGAATCTAAACACCTTCTTCCTTAATCTGAAAACTGACAGCAGAATTAAATATTAGACCATAGCACTTGAGAACATAAAAAACAACATGAAATCTTAATTGTTCTTATTGCAGACTTAGCCTGCACGTTCCAATTTATAAAAAACGGCTAGGAACAAAAGGGAGAAGTGAATTTGTCTCAGCATGCTAGGCAATGATTGAAAACAAATATAGTTCCTTCTCTTTCACATCTAAATATTACCTATACCTATCCCTATAATCCCCTATGATCAAAACATATTTGTTTCAAGTATGGTTTCTGCTCCTATGGCTGTATGTAATACATATTCACATTGTATATAAATTACACACAGCCAATTACATATACTGTCCTGTTCTTCTGCTACAGCACAGTTAAGAGCTGCAACATGGGAATTTTTTTTTCTATCATCTTCAACTGATTTTGCCAAAAAGCATAATTTTTGTAGACCAATTCGTCCTTGAATTTGGCTTGAATTTGACAGACAGTTTTGAGTTTAAGTGTCAAGAGAGAGACAAATCAGGAGTGAAAGAAAGAGAACAAGAATAAAAAGGCACAAGGGAATACCATTCTCCAGCTTCCTTATCAGCACTCCTGGCTAGTGAGTAGTTTGAAAAAGCCCCACCATTTTCTTTCTTACCACCATCCTGTTTCTGCCCTGCTCTTTTGTGTTCTGCACTTTCACCTAATTCTTCATTTCTCTTGCTCTTCTTTTTTTAGAAATTTCTAAAATAAGCACAAAACATAAATCTGTTGAGTGGGTAAATCTGAAAAATTAGGGTGGAAGGCAGACATGGACTGTTGCCCCTAACTCTTCTGCTCTTTCTAAATTTGTTTTTCATCAATATGACTTAACATTCTCTTAAAGTCCTGAAGACACTTGTTGCATCCTCGGTAACAGGATTAATGTTACTGGTGTGATCTGTTCTACAGATTGCACCTTAACTCTTATTTTATAAAACTTGAAATGAAATATCTTGAATGAAAAGTCTTCCATTCTTTGAGTCTAAGAGTCATGATCCCCCACATCAGGTATTTAACCTTCATTTCAGGGAGGTATATATCCTCTTCCCTCTGTCATATCGTACAAAGAATAGCTCAATCACAAACAGTCCATGAAACGTGCAAAGAGTGAGAGTAAAACCCTCCAAGAATGAAGGAAGCCTGGAGCTCAGTAGAGTAGAAGCAGTAGGACACATAGAAAGGCATGCTGGGACATAACCATAATAATGCAAATAATCTGGCAACAGCAAGTGTGGAGTCATTCTAGTGACAAAGGTCTGGTCTTCAAGCAGTGGTTTTGACCTGCCATTTCTTCTTTGGGTCAGTTTTCAGTTCTTCACCCTTAGAAACAGAATTCTTCACCCACGCCATTCATAGTGTAACCACTGAGGAGAAAGCAGGACCATGCATCTTCCTCTGGCAAGCTCGGTTTTATTTCGGTTTGGAGAAATACGGGAATATAATCAATTACTGTCTTTTAAACTGCTAGTTTAACACATCCACAATTACAAAAGACTTAATGTTCACAGACTGAAGCATATCCAGGTCTGGCTTTACAATTCCAATTCCGCACTACTGGAATATCAGTATACTAGAATTATGATAATCAACATACTTAAAAAAAAATCTAGAAAAATCAGTGACAAAATGTCTCCATTCCAAACCCACTCCATCTGGATTCCAGCCTCACTGCACAAATTTGAGATGATCAGATAGTTTAGGAAATATCTGAAAATATAAAAGGCTTGAAATGCACATGGCAAAAGGGGTTTCACAGCTTAAAACCTTTAAATTCACACAAAGTTTAATTAGTTAGAATAACTGTAAAGAAAATTGCAAGATCTACAGATATAGAAGTCAGATGCATGCCTTCTGAACTCATGCATCCTAATGGCTTGCAGTACTATTTCTCTGGGTCCCAAGCAATGCAGTTTGAGGACAACCCTTAGGAAGCTTTTCTCAGATGTCAGCGAAGGTCCATCACATCTCGTCTGAAATCAAGACAAAATCATGAGCCCTTTGCTCCAAATCCTGTATCCTAACTGAAAATATTTCTGGAAAACCCCTAGAAGGGCTAAGGAGGGGTCATTCACACATGTTGGGACTGGATGGGGGGGAGCAACTGTAAAACTGAAGCCAAGCGCAGAGCTGATTAACGTGGCATAATAACCTAAACCAAAAAAATCTAACTTTCTTTGGGGGAAGCTTTTGAAGACTGTTATTAAAGACTTCTCATTTGACCATTTGTTTTTCCTTTGACAGCTCTTGGAACTACTATCTATAATTTCATCTCTGTCACTCATGAAGTGGAACAGACTCACACATCAATGTGCATTATGCTCAGTAAAAATGATCTGCTTCTTAGCATTTTTTATACTAATAGGATCAAACAATTAATAACAGAACCCACTGTTTCTAGCTCTGAGTTTTCCCACCAGACAGTTGCCCTATTTTGTGTTTTTTTTCTTCTGGATAGGTAGAAATTGCAACCAGAATGTGTATTGATCAGCCATTGGGAAGGGAACATGAGCTTGTTCTCCTGAAAAAGGGTTGCCATTCGAAATAAATTCAAAAGTTAACACACGGAGGTGGAAAAAGCAGCATTTACTGAATTGTGAGTATGAGGGTTAAATGCTATATACCATAGTCTTATTTTCAATTACAATGGTTATACTAAACTCCTTTATATGATAAGCAATTATCTCTTCCCAGTGGAGGGTTTTCAGTTGCCTTCCAGCCAGTTTCTCTTCTTGAGGTCCTTAGTCTGTGCCTTATGAGACTCAGGCCTTGAAATTAAGCAGCAAATTTTTAAATCTGCAAACAGTAACCTGAACTGGGCATGAAGTGCTTCAGTATATAAGGAAGTAAGCAGATATCTCCTTCCAGTCCATGAAATAAAGTTTGGCACACATGTAGCACAGAAAATACACTTTTAAAGGGATGTATTGTTAGAACACAACATAGCCTTAGAGGTAATTGTTTATCACATAGCAACAGGGGTTATTATAGAGCACCAGTTCTACCATAAGCATTCATACAGGCTTCCTGAAATCTCAGCTTGTAGCACACACAAAAAAGAAAGTGACTTTGAGGTCAGAAGCAAATTGCCATTATACATCACCAAGGACAGCATGTCAACTACCATATTTATGTGTGAAGTGGAAAGGAATTAATGAACACAAGTAGAATTCAGACAGTGTATATTCTTTGGAGCAATACAAATGAATGATGTCTTGCAACAATCATTGAGTCAGATCTATTCAGACAGGAATTACTAACATATTAACATGTTAATGGATTTGTTAACCATCATGACTACAAAGGACATAACAAAGAGTTTGCATTATTTTTTCTGAGGTTTTCAAAAAGCTTTTAATTTTCCAAATAAACACCCAATTGTCAAGAGGTTCTTCAGCTATCATGGCCATTATACACAGTGCTTAAACTTTGGACCAATAATACAATATCTAATTTTACACAATAGGTACCTGAGTATTGTGCATGAGGATGAGATAAATAATTAATTTCTGAATGTTCAATCACCAATACTCATGGCACCCAGTCATTAGTGTCTGGTTAGTTCAGCCACCTGATTTTTTTTACCCCTGAATAACCTGTTCTTTAGTGCAAGCCAGATTTTGTCATTCTTGCCCATACTGGTAGAGGTTTCTACACAGATAAGGATAGTCAGTATCAGTGGTGAACCAGGAAAATTCAGCAGAAGATGAGAAAAAGAGACAACCCTAGCAGGAATAAACACTGTAAGAAATGTCCTGGCAAACTCTGACACTGAACTATCTTAGAATTTGGAAAAGAACCATTTACAGATTTAGAAACCTACTTTTAAAATACATAGTAGAGGGTCTTCTCTCTAGAACTGTCTCAAGGAGATAAGAATACATTTTATCAACAGAAAGAAAAATACTATGCAAGCCTGTGGAGGTGTAGACAAAGTACAAAATTGATTTTGTATTCTTCTTTTTTACTGGGAAGTGAGAACTTTTAGCCAAGGCTAAATTGCCTGTCACTCCCGGAGCAACCGATCAGCACAGGAGAAAGCTGTGTGTTAAAATGTGATGGTGGGTACCATGCAGTATCGAGCCCTTTGTGCAGATGTTATTATAGTGTCCCTCTCTCTATTTCCTCAACTGCAACTGCTCATTTCAGTAAGGTAAACATGTAGAATTGATGTTTATGCTGAGATAAGTAAAAATCTATGCCGTGCTTTTGTGAAATGATGTGTGAAAAATCAAAACACCAAGTTTGTAAAGTAGTTTCATACAAGGCAAACATGAGATTGGTATATAATATCATCAGGAAGCCAGGTATAAAAAAAACCACAGATGTAGTAGAACAAATTTCCTCAAGAACAATGGAGCAGTAGAAATTTTGGAAGCAAAGACTACAATATTTTTTAAATATTCCAGTGAACAAAGGTTGAGACTGAAGCCATTCACACACGAGGAAACAAACAAATGTCATGTCAACACCTCCCACCTCTCAAAACAATGTCTGAGACAAACTGCTCCAGCTGACCTGAACCTTTTCTGCAGTTCTGGGAATATTTGTGCATTGTGTGAGAAGTTTGAGAGAAAGAGAGAGATTCCAGAACAAGCTAGTGCCTGCCTTAACTTCCAGGGATTTGCCTTCATGTACCTCCAAGGTAATGAAGCGTGAGTTCAAAAGGTTAGATTTCATACAAGTCAGCATGGAAGCCAAGAGTGAAACTTCATGTTTGAAGCTGTATTTTTTAGAGCTGTTTTTATATGAATGGTTCCAAAGACAATAAACAAACAAACAAAAATTTAATATTGCCATGAAGGTTATCAACAATTGCTGCAACTGAAGACATATCATGTTTACCTGCATACATTGTCAGCTATAAACTGTGCTTCTGTTTGTTATGTGATGTTTCATTTCCTGGATATGTATAAACATGACTTTTTGGTGAAACATTCTTTCTGAGACAGAGATAAGTGAGAATCAATCCTTGATCAGTATATCAAAAAATCAATAATTCTCAACAAATCTGACATTTATGGAGCTGTAAAAGGACTAAACAAACTGTAACATTTTTCTTGAGTTATTCGTGACTTCCATGAGTCCTAAGCATAAGGCTGCTATGTGCATGGTTCCAAGTATTCTGCCAACAAAAATTCCCCTAATAACGAAGAACCTTCCCAAACATTCAAATTACTTTTGCCCTCTCAGGATTTATTTTATTTACTAGGTGATGTTTCCTCCCTGCCTTCATGAAGTGTTCACTCATTTCTGTAATATTAATAGGATCCTTCTGTGTCTTCTCGGCAAAAACTGAAAGAACAATTCTACCCTAACCTTTTGGCACTTGAACATTTAATTAAAAGTCTTTTGTATGTCTCAACAAAATATTAGCTTTGGCAAGTATCCCAGCACACTCAGGAAATCATAAAGAACATATCCTACTGCAGACCTCTGTTTACTAAAACTGCAAGGGCATAGCTCACAACCTTGCTTATTCTTGGTTTTCAGTGTCTTTCCCTCTTTCCCCTGATGCAAAATAGGGATCTCAGCTGTTGTCTATGGCTAGGTTATACATTTCCCCAGGTGCTATAAACAGAGCACACACAGTTGATAATTTGATGAAAGTGGAATCATCCTCTGATCTAGTCTCTGTCATCAGTATCATCAATGAACCTGAATAAAGCCCTGCAGTCCGAGTGGTTATTAAGTTCTGTGACTGTTGATGCATTGCTGAATGGTCTTGGGAGACAAGCTCTGCCGTCAGTTTTAACTTCATTCTTACTCTTGCTTCACATTATTTAAGAATGGGTGGCAACTACCCTGGAAGACAGTAGACAGATTATTACTATTATGATTGTGGTTTTAGTTGATGGTAAGCTCTATATCAGTCAACAGTTTGCCCTGGTGGCTAAAAGGGCCAACCGCATCCACTAAGCACAGTAGCTAGCTGGTCAAAATAAGTGATTGTCCCGCTAAGCATTGGTGTGTTCTTACCTTGAGTTCTGCATGCAGTTTTGGGCTCCACAATATAAGGAAGATATAGAAATATTAGAATGTGTCCAAAGGAGGAGAAGGCAGATGATGAAAGGACTAGGGGCCATAACTTATGAGGAGCAGCTGAGGATACTAGGTTTGTTCAGCTTAGAAAAGAGGAGACTGAAGAGTGACATTATTGCTGTCTACATCTTCATCATGAGGGGCAGTGGAGACAGAGGTCCTGTGTCCCGTGATAGGATGAAAGGCAATAACTTCAAACTGCATCAGGGGAAATTCAGTTTGAATTTGGGAAAACGGTTTTCACTGAGAGGTGTTCAGGCACTGAAACAAGCTCCCCAGGAAAGTGGTCATGACTCCAAGCCTGTCAGTGCTCAAGAAGGATTTGGACAACGCTGTCAGATACATGGTTTAACATCTAGGTTGCCCTGTCTGGAGTCAGGAGTTGGACTCGATGATCCTTGTGTGTGTCTGTTCCAACTCAGGATATTCTATGATATTCTGACTTCATTCCAGCAAAAACTTCTTTGTTTTGACGGTGTAACTATGGCAAGATCTCAGCCAAAACTGTTTGTCCTGAACTAATTGTAAATTTATCTCCATTTCAGTTACAAAATCAAGAAGAATAAGTGAACCCCTGAGAGTATCCTCATATTATCTTTCTACGCAATCTGTTCTGTCAGACTACTTGAACTTGTGCACCATTGCAAATCATCATTGGCCCCTACATTGCTGTAAATCATTTGCAAATCTACCAGGACTGGTGCCACAGCTTCTGCATAACAGTTGTATCCATGAGTGTCTGTGGTGGGTTAGCCCTTGGCT
>NW_010106988.1:0-21538 GCF_000699245.1 Pterocles gutturalis | reverse complement strand
GGCGGGGGTGCGTTTGAAATGGTGACGGGAGGGGCTGTATGGAGAAAAAGGAATATGGGGGGTGGGTTAGGGTCAGACTCGGTGGTTATTGCTGGTTAGGAAATGTTAACTGGTTGGTACTGGTGTGTCTGCTGAGCGCCAGCGAGGTATCGGGCTTGGTCTGTCATTTGTCAAGCCAGTGCTGCTGTCCGGGTGTGGTGGTAAATCCAACCGTCGGATTATACCTCTGGTGGACATTTGTATCTGTCTTGAAATCATGATTTTGAAGTTTTACTTCAAATTTGCATTTGTTTTAATGATGGCTTCAACTTGAATAGTCTTTGTCCTTTGCATGCATCTGTGCGTAGACTCTGACTGTGTGTTTGGTAATTCTGGGCTGGAGATGAGCAGACCAACCCTCACTGACTGCAGATCCTGCCTTGTCCCAAACTTCTGCTTACAATTTGAGAAACTGGTGAAGGCAAGACTGATGCTTTTAGGTTTCTCTGTTATAGTTAGTACCAATTAAAGAACTGGAGGCGTAAAGTTCAGCGTTTTCTGAACATTGTCATAACAAAGCAGAAGTACTTGTAAGATCTCCTGAAGAGAGAAAATATCAGCACAATAATGGCAAGTGAAAACACTCATTGGTTATCGCTGAATTTAAAAAATACTTTTGTCCAAATTATGTATTACAAATTAACAATGTAGGGATACATCTTATTTGTTTGACCCTTTATTTCTCTGCATCATCATGGATTAAATACTATGCAGCATGGAGCAGCTCTTTCATTCGCTTGGATTCCTGTTGACATCCAAACGAGCTTCGCGCACACGGAGGGCATTGTGTGACTGCTGAGAGGTTGTCAGCATTTTGTGGTTAGGACCACATCCCTAAAGCATCACACCCATTTTAGATATAAATAATAAATGGTGTTAGAGCAGCATAATTCTTCATGGCACAGTAGAATTCTTGCTTTAGGAAGAAATGGATTGTGTTGGTCTCCGAAGAATCCATTTCTGGAAGAACACTAAGTATATTGGCACCAGTGCTGTGCTAAGGCTGCATTGGTTCCTGTGGGGAAAACCCAGAGAAGCTTTATAACATGGATTAGATTTGTTGTCTACAAAGGGGTACCTGGATTTGAGAAAGCAACAGAAAAGTTTGGCAATTTCAGCTCTGCAAATTATGCTCCAAAACTGAACTGTACAGAATGGGAAGCCAGGGAACATTTCCACTGGCCATGTTCCCTTTTCCTCCCCCTGCCATCCCTCTCTCCTATTCATCTGCACAACACATGATGTTTGATGCCTGCTTGATTCTTCTGGAGAGCTGCCTGGAGAAGAAGGGTGAATTCTTTCTCAGCCTCTCCCATGCCATCCAGGTTTTTTTTTTTGTTTTTTTTTTTTTTTCAGAGTAATTAATTGGGGAGAGAGAGAGAGTCCATAGGACTTTAGATGAGTGGTGAATAAGATTGATAAAAGATATTAAGATATTAATTTTATCAATATCTGTTTTACAATTTTAACAAATGGACTTAGTTGGAAAATAATCATGTCTGTATGAGTAAATGAGTTATTCAGTACTGACCAAAGGCTATTTGTGTGTAAAGCAGTACAGACCATTGATAACCATTTTAAACACTACTGCTGCTAAAATCTTATATATGAACTTTTGCATACTTATGTGATATGATGGATCTTAGTGAGGTTCCTCATGAGAATCTAGCTTGAATAAGAAGTCTTTAAGGGGATTAGGGCTCTGTTCAAATGTCAGTAGGGACTCTTTCCTTCATGAGGGCAGACTACCTCATGCATATGCAGTCTCGTTAAAACCACTGTATCATTAAGGTCTGCATGCTCAGCAAATATTGATTGTTAATATTTTATGTTGTGTTAGCTGCCCAAAAGGTGATCATTATTATTCTGCATGCATCAGGCACTTGCAGCTGTCTGCTTGTTGATTATGTACCAAGCGTAACAAGAATAGCAAGAGAGTTAAACATTCACCTGTGCCACTTTTATTACTAAACTGCAGAAGATGTTCAAGGACTAGTAAAAATCATCACAATATTATCAGTGTTCAATCTGTGCAGCTCTCTATTCATCTCTTTTGCTCCAGGAGGCAGCATGGTCTAGTGTACTGACTGCAACAGATGACAGAAGAAACTCCTGAAATCCAGCAGTCCCTCTGTGCTTTTGGGCTGTTCCTTTTAACTCTTCTCCTCTAGGTTCCTGTTGTTATTTAACCAAAACTGCCCAGATAGTCAATGACATTATGACAGATTGTAAGTTAATACATAAAGTATAACTAATAACACAAATGCATGTAATTTTGCCTTAAATGGAACTCCAGCTGAAGAGTTTTATGCTCACCTACTTGTACAACAGAAATAACAGTAGCTAACTTTTTCAGAGGGGTTGCTGTGAGGACTAACAGCTCACCTGTGCTTTACGGTGAATTTTCTGAAATTTTATTTTCTTCCACCTTTCAAGGACTAGGTTGTTGCAGTGCTTCACACCTGTCCCTCACCTCTTGCTGTTACGAAAGTGTAAGGTCTCTAATGTTCTTCTGCCACTTTCCTCACTGTTCAGCTCAAGCAGATGTTTTGAGCAAATGCCAGATGAAGCAGCATAGATGGGTGCTCCCAGAAGCTTGAACAAATAATGGTTTTGGAAATCGGGTGACTGAACTGGGAGCTGAAACGAACTTTGAAAATCCCTTTTCGCTTCTCTGTCTGGTTGGAGTCCTTCCCAGGACACTCTCACGACGTGCTCTGCAGCCCGTTGGGATCAGTGGAGAGCCGCCGTTGACGTCAGGCTTTTCAGTTTTGCAGTTTGCAAAAGGCTTCATATTCTTCTTTCAGCCATTGTTAAGTAGTTGTTATTAGGACTCATACATGAGTGAATTTGGGTGTTGGTGGAAGCCTTTTAGATTGTTGCCTACCTAAGGGCTTGTTTGCAAAGAGCTGTAAATTCTCTGGATGAAAGACATTTTTCTAAAGCCAAGTATAACTGTGACCTACTTGTGCATGTTATCTCAGAGTGTTTAAAAACTGTCAAAACTACTTGTTATCATGAAGGTCTAAGTTAATGGAAGAATGGCTATTTTTAACTGTTATAGTCTTCAGTTATGCTGGAGAAAACAGGCACAAACGGTAGTGTTTGGTATGGTCAAATACAAAGATTTTTTTTTTTTTTTTTTTCAGTGTTGAAAGAATTTGCATGAGCTGTGCTTAGTCCAGGAGGCAACTTCTTCAGGAAAATGAGGCCATGTAAAATAGGAGATTTATGAACAGTGGTATATTTTCAGCCTTTTTTGTGCCATAACAAAAATCACTGAATTTTGACAGAAAGCAGTGTTAAAGAAATATTATTACTGTCTAATATTAACAAGTTGTACTGTGCCACTCTGATGCTGCAAGCGTGGGTGTTGTAGAGAAGGTAATTACATTTTTTAGCCTACTCAATAGTCAAAGTAGTAGTGTTGTTTAGCTTAAGAATTTATTTTATACTACAATCCTTGTCTTTTCCTGTTTGATTCTCCAACAAATGTAGATCAAACACTTCTCATTTCAGACAAATAAATCACCGTTATGCTGGTGTGAGGAAGGTTTTGTCCTTACGTTACAGGAGAGATGAGAACCGAAATGATCTTCTTTTTCCTGAGTTTCAGATCCAGGTCAGAACAGGGGAATTTCTGTCTTCTGGGACTGTTTTCAGGCTCCTCGTTTGTTCTTACTTACTATTATTATAGGTGATAAACTTCAGCTCATTATGTTTTGCTCTGGTAACAGCTCGCCATCCGTACTGTGCACATCACTTGATTGATCCATCTCCCAGTTGTGAACTTTTGTGTGAGGAAATCACAGATTTTTCTGTTAGATATTTTCCTGCTAAATCTTGAGCTCCTACATATTCCACCAATAAACTTTATATTTCTTTTCCAGATCTTCTATTCAACCTCAGATAGCTGTAGACATGGGTGCTGTTGCTGGCAGCGATGGTGTTGATTGAGGTCTGTGCTGACTGGTTTGCAAACTATCTGCTGGGAGCTTCTGGTCAACGTTTTATTACAGTCTGCAATTCTCACAGTAATAGTGCTCCTACCTAAAGGAACCAGACACTTAAGAGGTAGCAATATTGTCTGCTGTATCCTTGCTGAGATCTGCTGCTGTGTTTTTCTAGTTGTCAGAGGTATTTCTTTCAGGCACGTAATAATCTGTTGCTGATTTAATTTGTGGCATGCCTAGGACATGGCTATCGCTGAGTGCTCTCATGCTGAGAGACCTGGAGTGTCTGGGCACTGTAAGCTGGCTGGACGTTGCTGTAATTTTAGAAGTAGAGAATTTTAGCATGTTTAAAATATTTAATTATTGGAGCTTTAAATGCTTCCATTCCTAATGGTTTCCACCATTTTCCTTGGTGTAATGCTCCATAGCCTGGAGGAGCAGGTTCCTGGCAGGGTTCAGTGCTCTGCAGCATTACCTGGGACAGAGCTCTGTGTGCAGTCATGCCGACACAGCTGTTTCCCACTCTGAGTACCTGGCCAGTGCAGAATTTGGAACTGGCTCTGAAGGTTTTTCTCTCCTCAGCTTTTGTCCTGAATTTCTTCTGTACTGATTTCATACTGTTATTTAATCCTATCTGTATTTTCTGTTTGTGTCTTCCAAATACGTGTAATGACTTATGGTTTGTTTTGTTTTTTTTTTCCCTCCAGTTACTCATTTTAGGGCTTAAACTCATTTTAGTGGCTTGAATAGGTCAGGATCAGCACCTGGATTTTCACTGTAAGCTGTACTTCTCTGTACATGAGAATCAGTAGCTACAGATGAATCTTTAGGCCTAGTAGAGCTTTTGTTTTGATGGGGAGGAAGAGTATTTTAGTGGATTATTGACTTAAACAGTAGTATCTCTTTTAAGCTGTTCCTTTTTAAATTTTGCCTCTTCATCCCATTTTTTTTCCCCTCAAGAAATCTTAGCCTGGCTGGTTAACTTTTGTGATTAATTAAAATTAGTCCTGAATGCATGGAAAAAATGGCATAGACTAATGGCAACAACAAGAGGAAACTGGGACAATGAGGTAGAATCTATTTTAGATGCATGGCTTTGAAAGGAATTTCACAGAAGGAAAATAAGCATCAGCTTATGGATGGAAAAGCCAGCAAAACTGTTTTTAGTGAAGAACACCGGAACCTCATGTGTTTTGCAGTCTCTGAAAACAATCTTTTGGGGATTTATTTTTTCTTTTTTGTTCTTTTAGTAGGTTTGTATTGAATATTTTGAATTATTTTTAATCTAATCTGTTAGTAATTGAAGATGAAAACCACATATGGTTAGTTCATGTGACTGGTGTGGTATTTCTTAGTGTTGCAGTGTAGAGGCAGAAACAGTGGAAAGCAGAATTTGGTCTCTAAGTTCTGAGAGCAGCAAGTAGACCCTAATTTCTTTATCACATACTATTTAGGCTACAATGTCTTTGTAATTAGGTGTTGTTCTTCGTTAAAACCCAGAGAAAACTCCAAGACATTATAGAGTAATAGCAGAGAAAATTTCTGTGAGAGACACACTTTTTTTTTTTTTTTTTTTTTTAAATGCTCAGCCCTTATTGTGGCATGTTTTCGGAAATAACTTCATTTTTAGAAGCTCAAACCCAAGTAAGAGTCCCAATCTTGTAAACATTATTGTGCATTACATTTGGTACTTTTACCAGTCCCATATGTTATGTAGGGAAATCCTTATTTTATAAACAAGGTTGGACCAGACATGCTTCAGCAAGGTACACCTGTGAAGGAGTTGTCTTACGTTCTCCTTTTCCCATGTGTAAGCCAGAATTAGCGCTTTGGTGAGTCAGTTTGTTCCACATAAACCATGAAATATGGCCACATCCACAGCACAGCACCTGCTAGTTTACACGCACACGTTGGAGTTAGGTTGAAACTCAGTGTGGTGCTGACTGTGCAGAGCTTTAGTGAGAGCTGAAAAGGAGCTACCTGCCCGAGTACCTGCCCAATTTCTTCTGTGGATTTTGCAGCCCTTGTTGACTTCTGTGCTGCTGCAAACAGTTTGTTGTGGCCAGTCTTGCCTAGCCTTGGAGTTCCTTCCCCATGGCTAGAGAAGATTTCACGCACTTCACGTTTGTTGAAAACTATTGATCGGTTCATCTGAGCTCTAGGTTTTGAGCTAGAAGGAGGATTTGTTGTCTTCATTGTAAAAAAGACTGATGTGTAAAAAAGTATGATGAGCCAGAGTGTTTTGTGGCACCAGTATGCTCTCTGCCTCCAGAGAGGAGCTGCTGGGGTTTTCCTGCTGTGGTGGTGGAATGGCAGGGAGGGATGCTCTGTGCGGCTGTGGCTGAGGGGTGCTCTGGACAGACACATGAAATAGGCAACATCCAGAAGACAGTGTTCTCAAAAGTGAGGAAAAGGGTTCTCTTTTTCCCCTGTGGTATATTTGCAGTTTCAACTAAAGAGGGTGGTGCAAGAAAACCAGTCCAAGGCAGGCAGCAAATTGTGAATTTCAGACTGAAGCCTCTAGACCCATGCTTAGGTCTTTTTGGAGCATGCTGAAAGATGCAGTACATACCCACTGCTGTTTGTTAACGAAGCCAACGATGTCTTTTTCTGTTTCATGCTCATAGACTTTTTTCTTTGTGTCTTACTGGCATGGTGTTTAGCAGTGATCCTTTTGGAGAAAGGTCAAAGTGAGTGGTCTCATCATAGTGGACTTTACAAGGATGGCATGAGAAGAAGTTCTGGTTTACTGCTTCCTTACTAATAAAAGTATCTTATTCTGTTTCTGGAATGGCAAAATAGGTCATGTATTGTCATAGAGATAGACAGATTTTAATCCAAAGTGTGAAGCTGAAACAATTTCTGTAACCCTTTTTTAGTACTTATAATTTCCTTTGCTATACCTGGAACCTCAATATGCTCTCATTTTAACTAGTTTCCTCCAGTGTAAGTCTTGTATGAGTAAGGACTGTGGGATTTCACTCAACGAAATGATTCTGCTTTAATTATTGTTATTATAAAGCTGATTTTGTTTCTGTCGCATCAGGCTCGTATGAGGCATCTTTGATCAACAGAGAAGTCAGCAAAACTGCTGTTCAAATTACAGTTTCCTTTTTACTAGTGATGAAAGCTTTCGGTTTATTTTTGACATTAGAAAGCCTGCGAGACAGCCACATTAGATAAGAACTGAAACCTAGTTAATGATAAAGGAACATAGCTGAGAGAGTGTAATAACAGCTCCAAAAAAGACGTTCCAGCTCTCTGTGACCCCAAACATACAGAAAATGCAAACCAGTTTGTGCCAAGTGCTGGCTTTTTCTGGTCTCTTAGGTTGCCAGTTCTGTTAATCTACATTTGTGGAAGAGCTGGCTTCAATAAAGACTGTGTAAGGTGAATGAATTTCATAGAATTAGGGTGTAAAAGAAGAGATGGATTCAGGTCTTGCTGTTTCACTGAAGGTAAATACTTTGTCCAGTGGAACAGGCGTATAGTTGAGCCTATGGTCAATAGCCAATGCAGAAATCAGTATTTTCTCAGAAGGATAACCAAAAGGAGAAAAACCTTTTTTTTCTTGAATGGAAGCACACCTGAGTGAAGCACAAATCTAAGCACCTTTAAAATTAGGTTTGGTTGCAAAAGGAATTGTGCTCAGTATTTTCTGTAAGTAATATTTTATGCATATTAGTGAAAGTCAGCGTCATGTAAGTATACTCATTTTCTCTTTCATTAATCCCGTTGGAAGGGTGTGTACAGGCTGTGCCGAGGTGTGTGAATGTTTCTGTTCCACAAAAGGAAATCTGCAGATGTCCTGAGTGGTTTATAATGAACAGAGCTATAAGACTTATTACCTTTCACTGGAATTGTGAATTTATTTTTTTAATCTTAGTTTCACTTGTTCTCATTAATATCCTCTGCATATGAATGCAGATATACAAGATAGGATTTTAATGTTTCTATGGCCTTCTGCTGCTGTTGTATAATTCTCTCTTTTATTGTCCTAGTAAGCCAATAAAACAAATGATAATCAGATAATCCACTAAAAACCTGTGGCATATGTACGTAAGAACAAAACTTACTGGAGGAAGACAATATTGTTATATAATAATGTGGTTATCCAAAATTGCTTCATCTACTTTATGAACTGGAGATAATCCCAAAATTATCCAGTCCAGACTTTGATCTAAGGAAGAATAATAAAACTTTGATCATTTTTGAATTGTCAGCTGCTATAAAAAGCCTGTGTCATATTTCTCTCTTAGTAACACTAGCTAAATCCAAAATAACTGATAAAAGAATTTGATGATTGGAGCTTAGGGATGTTTTCTGACTTGACCTGAAGTAATCTCTGTCCAAAACTGTCTATAAATATTTTTCTCTGTTTTCTGTTGCCAGATGTTTTGATCCTTGAGCTGAAATGACAGAAATGTTTTGTGTACTTAGGTGTGCAATGCACATTTGAAGTCTAGTGTTTCAGAGAAAGAGGCTCCAGTTAACTGATTATTTTCATACATGACATGATTAATTCACAATAAAATTCTGATGCAGTTATCTTGCTTTCTGTCTTTCTGAAAAGGTAATTTAAAATTTAAAAATTTTAAATGGCTAATGTCTATGGCTGTTTTATAGTTGCCACAGTGATACCTTATTTCTTTCCACGCTTGCAATATAGTAAATATTTTCCTACACATTTGTGTAGGAAACACCCCTTGTGCTGTCCTTCCTTTAGAGCTGCAGCTGGACAGGGGCAAATTTTTCTAGCTTTAATATTATAAAACACAAAGCAGAATGTAAAGAAAAAAAAGCCTTCTAACCTTGTTTTTCATCATAAATTGAGATTTTTTTAAAAAATTCCAGAATTGTGTGGTCATCAAAGCTCACAGACTTGCAAAGTTTCTTTGGTACTTCTGTATTTCTACCTGTAATACATTCAATAAGGAAAATGGCTGAAAATGTGAGCTCAAATGGCAGATGATTGTAGGATCTTTTAATGTATTTTGTATATCTAGATATGACATGACCTCGGTCCCCAGGTAACGCAGGGGTGTTTCAAATCTGTGTGGCAAGGATGTTGAGAGGCTCATACAATGTTTGCTATAGTGTTTCAAGACTGAAGTGCCATGAAAGGGCTACACGTTGTTCTTCCTTGGCCAGGGTGGCACGGCACTGTGCATTTGGCTTGTTCTGTGCAGTTTGTGGGGGTGTTTTTTTTGCAAGAGTCAACCTTTCCCTTCTTTTGCTTTGAGTTTCCCTGCTTTCTGGCTCCCTGCTTGATGTAGATAATCTGCATATCTAAAGTTTTCTTTAATAACACCAGTCTTATGTTTTGGGCAGTAAATCCTATTGAGTTGAACATGCTCCAAATTTAGGTTTGGGAGACTTTGTGACTCTTTGCAACAGCAGTTTCCCCCTTTTTTCTGTTGTCCTCTGGTGACAGCATTTGCGGATACCGGGAGTTCTCATTTTTCCTTCCTGCAAAGCACGCAGGCCAAGCAGACCAGTAAGTACTATAAGATGCATTTCTTCTCTCTCCATTGTTGCCACTCCGTATTTATGAAAAGCAAAAAAGACTATGGGCCTGGAGGGGGGGATTAAGAATTCTACAGTCTTGCTATTTATGATGCTCACGAGGTATTTTTAGTAAAGGTTGTTGGTGCTGCTGCCCAAGGGAATGGCAGAGAGAGGGTAGGTCAGGAGGCAGCCAGCTGAAACTAATGAGTACCATGGCTGGAATTGCAGGGAAGGGGTAACCTCAGCAAAGATCCCTTTGGTGGTTTTGTGCATGCCTATGAATGTGTATGTGTACACAAAAACAGATTTGGAGGCTATGTATAGAAAACTACTAAAGAATCTATAATAACCTGTGCTCCCTGCAGCCATTTGAGAGAGGGGAGGAGATGAATCCGTGCTCTGTTCCACACTGTTCCTGAGAGATTATCGGAGTTACGTGGAATAGTTTTTATGCAATACTCAGTTTTCATAGCTGAACCCTCCCTCCAAACATAGGGGTCCAGAAAGATCTGTATGTTCTAATACAGATTCTGACTCAGTTTTCTAAGGAAGTAAGGTCAGGACTGAGCTTTGTTCTGCCCTTGCTAAATTTGCTTCCTGCACTTTCCTCTGGAGACTGAGAAGTCATGAGAGCAGTGGGTGAAGGAGGCAGTGAGTAAGAGCTGGAGAGAGTGGAAGCAAAATAGAAGGGCACCTGAGAGCGGTGAGCAAAAGAGACATATTTAAAGCAGAGTGAGGAGAGGGATTGTGCATGGAAATCCTTCTTCAGGCTGGTCCAGAGACGGAACTGACACAGACCAGAACTGGCCCTGAACCTAAAAAAGATTAAAAGATATGGGAGTAGAGAGCATTTGGAGAGTTACAGAAAGATTCTGATGTAAAAAAGCTTTTTTTAAAAAAAATGTCTTTGTGTTTTGGACACCCCTAGTAGCTTAGCGGTCAATCTGGGGGAATGTGTGCTGGAGTAACTGTCCTTACAATTGCTGCAAATATTTTTGTGATTTTCTGAAGGGAGCAAAGGAAAGTATTGGTTTGAAATTTCTGGAGGTAAAACTCTTAGCTGCCTAAAAACTCTGAATGCTTCACAGACTGATCTAGGAGCTGGTGCTCTGCCAGATCCTATTTTTGAGCAATTAGGTTTCTCTCCCAGCTTTATGAAGTTATGTTTCTCTAGCAATATCACACGAGTGTCGGGCCTGGAAAGGGAGGGAGGAGCACGTGTGCAAGCATATGACTTTTCAGGGGAAAAATATAAAATTAAGTTTGGTGCCAGGTTTCCATGTTTGCAGAGCAAAGAGCTGATCTTCAGGGAGAGTGAACAGCTCCAGCCCTGGTGCGTTTCCATCCTGCTGAGTTACACAGTCCGTGTTGCTACTTTAGAGTCTGCTGTTTTCCGTTAATATATAGTTAATTATTTTCTACTAATGCTTTCTCTGCATTGCAAGTTGAACTTTCAAACAGAAGTATTAAAGGATTTCCTAGGGCAATTAGGAAACTCCATCAGCTGGGGAATGTAAAGAAACTAGAAATCATAATGCCCATAGAAGTCCTGTGTTAATTTTAATCCATTCCCAGGGAGTTATGAGAGCAGCTACAATGTCCTTTTGATTTCTGACAGTCTGAAGAACACCACAGATGCAGCCAGAACTGATCAAAAGTGTTTTCATGAGTGTAACAAGTATTTCTATTTGCAAAATACGCTTCATGTAAATGAAATTGAGAAGACAGAAAGAATAACTGGAAGAGAAAATAAAGTCTACAGGAATCACTGCTGCTGCCTAAACAGTGGTAATGCTATTAACAGTTCCAAATTTAACAGTTTCAGTCAAATATATCTTCCATCATGCTGCCAGGAAAGATGAGTTTACTTAGTGTGTTCTTATTTTTTGATTTACAGCAAGAAATGTTATACCAAAAGTGTGGCCAACGGACCACATAAGAGTTAGAGCGTCTGAGGTTCTTCCAAGTTCTACAGTAAGAAAAATGATGTTTTGACACCAATATAGGAGAGTGTTGGTCCATTTAAAATACATGTTAGTGTGCCTGCTCAGAGTTCCTTTCAAGTGTGCACTTCTTAGTAAAGCATTTGTTGGTGTTTCTTCCCCGGTTGGTATTCCAATACTCATCATGAACTGAAATAGTTCTTGACTACTATCAAGTTTCATTTTTCTGACACACCCACCTTAATTTCTGTGTTGCAAAGTAACCCCGTAGGAAATCTTTAATTCAGTTTTTCATTCTGTCCAGCGTTATTTACTGCTAATATTTATGGGTTCTGTAAGCATGCTGCTCTTAATAGTTCATCTTGGGAGAAAAAATGTGTACCATCAAATTTATTTTCCATTAGAAACTGGAAGTTCAAAGCCTTTCTAAAATGGTTATTTTCCTGTTTTATACGTCTTGAAAAGGTCAGGCAGTATTGTTGGTTACCCTTGAGCGTAGTATTCTGTAGTATCAGAGGGTGAGGCAGACACAGCGATTTGATCTTTCTTAAAGTGCTTCAAAAAATAATCAGCATGCCTTTTATTTCTGATCTCTTTCTTGCCTGAATGACTGTTTACAAACTGGAGTGCTTGTTTTATGGGCAAAGAATATATTGACAAAAAGTCTTTTTTTGGTAGCTGAGCTCTTTGAAGACAAGCTAAACTCTGTTGTGTTGCATAAATCTGCAATAACTATGGAGGCCAAATTCCAGAGTTGTGTTAATCAGGGAGATAAATTGGTCAGATTTTTGGTAATGATATGAAGTAGAGAAAGCCACTGAACAGAGGAGTGGTTGTAGAGACAGTTCATCCTGCCTTGAGGCAGGAAGAGGCACAGTTATTTCAAGTCCCTTTCACCATTAGTATTTTGTAACTTCCAGGGTTCTGTACTATGGGACATAGGGGTTTATTCAGCTGTGCTCAGTCTGAACCCCTCTTTTGGAGACTTTCTTTAAAACAAGATTTTTTGCATATTCATTTGTATATGACAGCAGCACAGAGAGCCTCAACAATAAACTGTTATTTAGAAATTTAGTTGATAACGAAGATAGTTATACTTTAGCATGTGTAAAATAATGTTAATTGTATATACCGTGATTCTTAAGCTACATGAAGTTGAATAAATATTCCCCCCATTTGAAAGTACCAAAGAAGGCATTGTGATCTTTGGGGAATCGTTCATCCTGGCAGTTACAGGAGTCTAGGTAAAGTCTGTATTTCACCCACAATCTGCTTTATCTGATCTAGGACATGCTAGGTAACGTGTTATCCTAGAAGGAAGGTGTGAAAATTACTTTTATCTGTTTCTAGAGTGTTATGGCTGATGTCAGATGTAGGTTAGTGCAGGGAAGAGAAGTTGCATAAAACTGGAAATTGATCCTACTCTTAATGAGTTCCACTTCTGTGTATTAATCAAAATACTGCTGTCCCTTCCTCCATTTCTCCCTTCCTCCCCCTGGGCTAAACCCTGCTCTGAATGGAGTAGCTCTGCTGAATTCTCTTGCCATCCTGGCAGCTGCGTTAGCAAACTGCTGGAAACGTGAGGAAGTCTACAAATTGTATATGCATGTATATAGATGATTTTATTCAGATCATGATTTCAGGTTAGCTGAGCCCCAGGGAAGGTCCCAGTTTTTTTTTGCCTAGTACATAGTTTGCTTTCTAGTCATTCCTTATCTTCTCTGAAGAAAGTGCAGCACCTGGATATAGTTGTTATTTAGTTTTAATACCTCTTTGGAATTGTTTCTGTGCTGGTAAGGGCATGAAGGTCTTACTGGTAATCTAGAGCATGGTGGCTTTCTGTCTTGGAGGAGGACATAAACACTGTCAGCAGGATGAAGAGAGCTGAGAGGTTGTTAGCTAGGGGCAGAGATTTACTGCTTGTTTTCATTGCCTTTGTATCTTTTCATTACCTTTTACAAGGTAAATACCTTGTAAAAGTGAGCTACAAAAGAGAAGGCAGTGCGTTGCATTATGTTGATGCTGAATTCATGTTCCCTCTTCGATTTTTTCTGTATCTTTTTTTTTCTTTCTTTCTTTTCTTTCTCCTAAGCAGAGATTTGGCAATGGCTGTTTTTCAATTTATTTGACGTTTGGCCATCTGGAGCTGAGCAGAGCTTTAGTCACACACGTTAGCTGTGTTAAGTGGAGCAATGTAGGATCTAGGGGCCAGATTCAACTTTAAAGTAAACACAGTGGAATTAGCAAAGTTACATCAGGACTGGACTGGGCATTTCAGGTGGCCGTTTGCTCTGCAGGTTACTGACAAATTTCATCTTGTTTTCTCAGCTCTGAGGGAGGTTGGTGTGAAGATGCTTGGGATGCTTGAGGTAAATTGCTGGACAAGTGAATGGAAACTAGTCAATCACTTCCAGACTTTGTTTCTGTCCAAGTTAAAACAAATAATAAGTAATTCTCCTCGGCAGTACTCCGTAGGGCACTTGGGACCTGCTAATGGCCCAGAGCTAGTGCTTATAGAGCCTATACTTTTGGGCTGCACTTAGGGTGCATCTTGTTCCCTGGACAACTCCCCAGGCCCTGCATTGCTGTAGCTCTCTGCCCCAACTCTTCCAGAAGGGATGGCTCCAAAAGCAGAATAGAGTGAATCTAGTGTTGTTAGGTGGTTGAATGATTTGCTGCTGGTTTGTGCGTTGACTTTAATTGTGTACTGGGTACAGGAGGTGGTATTGGGTTCAGTGGATCAGTTCCCTTATATAATGATATTTCTATTTCCTTGAAAATGAGGCTGTCAACACCCTTCTGGGCAAAATTATATATTCCACAAACATTATTATTGGTGAAGTTTCTTCCGTCCATGATTGTGATGTCCAGCTTCCTTCTGGGTCACATGAGCAGCCCATAACTGATTTTTGTACCTACTGTGACAAGGCAGCGATGGGCCTGTGTCTCCAATCTGCTAACTTTAAAGAAGCTCATATTCTTCTCCCTTTCATGTTGTGAACCTGAATCCTTTGATATGTTGTGTGTTTCAGGTGTATCTCCATGTGAGGAAGAATATTACTTTTATGACATTTTCCATCTACTTGTAAGTTGGCCTTGTGAGTGTTTTGTTAGGACCAGAAGGAGATTGTTGTGGTTTCTTGAAGGCAGATATCAAGGCCAAGCCTGGTTAGGGGACTGGAAATGGTGCCATGTACAGGAATATGAACTATATTGCTGTTGCTGAAGTCCAGGTATGCAGGAATCAAAGCCTTCTGTTCCTCCTATCTATAGATCAGGGGTGTGATTGTAGCTTGCCATATGACAGGACGTAACATCTTTAACTGAGATAGTATGGGTAGTTGTACAAGGGAAGTTAACAGTGGCTTGAGTTTTAGGAAAGGACCTGTATGTTTTGGTGAATTAGGCTAAGCTGAAATCCGTATCACTGCCACTTAATTGTTGTTAGTTCCTAGGCTTCATAGGAGTTTGGATATGGCTACTGCAGCTGCGGTTATACTTCTGATGTGGTTTTAGGCAAGCCTCTGAGATTAATTTCAGAATTCCTCTATCCTTTTTGGTTGCATTCTTGCAAATTTCTACCCAGTATGCTGCCCAGCCTGTCACAGAATCATAGAATGGTTTGGGTTGGAAGGGATCTTAAAGATCGTCTAGTTCCAACCCCCCTGCCATGGGCTGGGACACCTCCCACTAGCCCAGGTTGCTCAAAGCCTCATCCAGCCTGGCCTTGAACACCTCTAGCCTGGCCTTGAACACCTCCAGGGATGGGGCATCAATTTTTCTCCACCTGTGGCACAGCTGGATAGAATGAAAATCAGCAGGATTATAAATGTATATAGCTGTTAGTGTTATCTTTATTTTATTATAGTTATAGCTGTAGTTATAGCTATAGTTATAACTATATAGTGTTATCTTTATTTTGTCAACATGTCGTCTAGCTAACCCCTGGTGACTTCCTTTCCTCTTGGACTTTGGTTTCTCTGCTGAAGACAGCTTCTCACAAACAGCTGTGCAGATCCATTTTACAAAGCTTTGAGGATTAATGTTTTTAATGCATAATACAATAAAGGAACTTTGTTAAATCAATGCTCCCTCACTTGGTGATCAAGCTCTTTAATAATTAAAATTATGGCCCATAGTGGTTTTCTGCCTTTCCTGATGTCCAGAAGAGCAGTTGTAGACTTGACACAAGTGCTTCTATTCTTGTGCAGATATGCTGAGGGCTGAGCCTAAACGCTGCTGTACAGTGGGGTCAGGAGCTGCAGAGCAACTTCCCTTGCAACAGCTCTGAGAAATCTTCAGGCAGATTGTAGAAGCTGATCTGCAAAATCGCCTCACCTGTACTTACAGGATTTTCAGATTTGGTATAGGAAAAATGGTTAAGAAGTGCAAATTATGGGAGCTGAAGTATCACATAGCCCACATACAGAATCACTCAGTGACAAAATGTGCTTACACTTGTACTAGTGTTAGTGAGGTTCATTGTGAAGTATCTGGTTAGCAGGCATTTCCTGAGACGTATGAGCACCATCATAAATTTTATTGTTGGAATTCAGACTGGGTGATCGTAGATGCCTTAAAATCAGTGAAATGTGGTATGAAAATAATTTGAGACAGCAGTCATGGGACACATTTTGAGCGTGACCTCTCACCATTATAGCCATAGGTTGTCACCTGCAAGTTGGTCTTTTCCTTTCAGTGCCAATGCCAACCTGGTGAACAGAACTGCCTGTTGAGGATGTGGGACAAATGAGGTGGCTGAAGGCCTCATCTGGCAACATTTACTCATTGTTCAAACTCAGACTGGAGTTTGTGGTGTGAAGTGGTCTACATCACTACATTTTGGGGATTTTATTTCAGAAGCTTTTGTTACATAGTTCTGTCCACTTCCTAAGTGAGCCTGAATTTGTGGTACTAAGCAAGTATGTAATTTAAAATAGTTGGGTCTTTATAACAAGTCATTGTTGTTAGTGTGTTTAATGAGACTCAGAGCACCACAATTCATAAGTTTCATGCCTGCAAGTGTTACCATGGATGTCATTCAGAGCTCCCCTAGTTCTGTGATGCTCCACTGCTAAGTACAGCCCTACTCAGACTTTCCTCAGTGCTGCAGCTTCTCTCTTACTCTTGTGATTCAGCATACTAGGAGGCAATGGTTAGCATGATCTACGATGGCAGGTGCAGGTCATGATATAGGAGAGGATATATAAGATGAAGCTGTTATACTCAAGGGGGTTAGAAAGCACAGATGATAACATAACCTAGTAATGCTGTGTTATTCCTTCCCTGTCATCTAGTTCTGCGTGCTAAGCGTATCTCCCTTTGCCTAATCCAGAGTGGTGCTGTCTCATTTGTGCAAGAAGAACATTAATGATATTTGGAATAGGCTTAAGTAGGATTTAAGTGTCATGCAGATGTGGGCTAATCCTTTGCGTGGGGTTGTAGTCAGCCTTTTTATGCAAACACATAGTTAGCCTTTTTGCTCAAATGTAGATAGGTATGAAAATCAATAGTTTTAAATTACAAATAAAGTTATTTAAGTCCACTTGGTAGCCCAGAGACCGTCACAGTATCTCTAACATGCTGTCCTGAAAAGATGTAACAAACATTTACCCCAGCATTTTGTGATGCAAATCTACGGAGAGGTTGTGTTGGTTTTTTTTTTTTTTCCTTTGAACAGGGTAAGTTAAAAGACAAAATCAAGTTTTCCAGCTTTACTGCTTTAAAAGAAGATATCATTAGGAAAATCTCTGTAAATGTATTTTTGCTCTTCCCACCCAGTCATAAATTGGTATACCAGATGATCAACTTGGAGGAAAAAAACTACAGGATAATTTACAACCAGCTTCTATCGAGGCTACGTTAGGGAACAAAATAGAGCAGGTTTAAAGCTGTGTTTGGATGACCTTCAAATCCCATCTGTGGATTTCTTTTTAGCGTCAAGTTTCAAATGTCAGCTGCAAGTAGATCATTGCACCAGAAACACTTAGGCCATAAAAGATCAAGGATGTCCTCTCTTTCCATTTGTTTTAGAGGAGAGAGAACTGTGTTACTTCATTAGGAACTGCTGTCTGTGGATAGACTGATGTCTCTGGGAGGAATTGGGAAATCTTGCACACTGGGCTGACGCATTAATCAAGAGTGAAAACGGCAGTATCTCCACTAGGTAAAACAAAAACATTAAAAATCCACTCTGTTAACGTATTGTGACATACTGCTGCAGTCTGGTGTTTGGGTTTTATGCCATAAGCCATGAATAGCCATGGCTAAGAGCTGTGAAGATTTAGAGAACGGGGGAAGAAAGGCAATTTCTACAGAAAAGGCAAAACTACAGAATTTACAAAAAAATCCAAAAGGCAGGCTGAAGGCAGAGATCTCCTCCCATCTCCCATTTTAGTTGTGGACTTCCCTCTTGTGTTTTCTTTGCTTACATTAAAGAAATGGGGATAAAGGGGAAGTAGGAGCAATACACTGTTATTTTAGAAGCAAAACCTTAGGTCAGAGGTTTCTGTCAGCCAGGATGACCCCTGAGTACAGTAAAAACATACTGAGCCTTAGCTGCCTCCAAGAGGCATTTGGCAGAACTGAAGGGTTGCTCAGAGAACTCAGAAGCTGCTCTTGAGTGCTGTAAAACCTGCAGGAGCTTTAATTGTTACCACCGATGTCATTCAACCCTGCCTCCCACTGGAACTTCCTCTGTTAATTATGGTCCTGAGGATGATAACTTGGCAAACGCAGCTGCAGCATTGCTGTTGCATCAGTTAATTAATCATCCAGGCTGGACTGGAGAGCAGATGTGTTTCTTTACTCTCATAAACAGCTGTAGAGAAATGGAAAGGTTTTGATGACTGAAAGTCCCTTTTCAGCTCTGTTACAGTATGAGGGCAGGGGGATCCTAATACTATTGTGCAGTTCTCTCTTGTACATTCATGTTTTCAAAGGCATGGTGGTGTTTTTTCATAAAATAGAACTATGAAACACATCAAACTCTACAAAAGCAACTCATCTTTGTCTCCTCAGTACAGCGACAAGAGAAAGGTTTATGAATTAAATTAATCCAGCTTTAATAACTTTTAAAAATAATATTTTAAAGCTGTGAAGGAAACAGATTTTATTAGGAATAAATTGAAGATACCCAGAGTGACTTTCTTAGGCAAATGTAGAAAGATTCTGGGATGGCTTTGGGAATAGTTTGCATGCTCTGGTGCTGTTGATTTTCCTTAGTGCCGCTTGCTGACCTGCTGCTTGAAGCAATGCAAACATCTGAAGAATGCAGCTCAGAGGATTCCCTAGCAAAGCCTCAGCTGTAGGAACGTGGCCTTTGCAGTGACCTCTGTCAGTTCACCCCTGCAATGATCTGACCGTCTCTTTATCTGGTCCTGTTAATCATAAGGAATATTTATAGAATTTCTTGTCTGAAGTGCAAGCTGTAGCACCTGAGTGTTATTTCAGCTAAACTTGGAAGCTAATGAGGTGACAAGTGTTTGCATTGCCGAACTGGGTCACTCTTTTTCTTTGCGAAATTTGATTCTCAACATGCTTGGGAGAAGGAGTAACGCTTTTCTAATACCATTATTTGGTTGTTTAGGCAGATAAAAGCCTGAAGCTGCTTTTGTGTAACATGCCTCACAGATCTTCATGTTGGCTTTTTCTAAGGCAAAAATAACTTCCAGAAATGTCAATAGAGGTGAGAAATTATTATTTTGGAGCTTGTAAATTAAACTAACTGCACTGAAGTCATGTTCTTTGTATGCGGTGACAGGAACAGTGATAAATATGGTGACATATTCACAGTGATAAAGATATCCTACATCTGTAATTATGTTCTTCATAGTTTGTTAATTAACTGATTTCCATGGCATTCTTGCAGGGAGGGGAGGGCTCTGTTTTATTATTAGGGCACTGCAGAATTGGGTTTGTGTCCAGTGATTTTTCAGGACAGGCTTGTGGCTAAAGTAGCAGTCTGCATTGTCTGTCCTTGACACCTGAGTCTGGAGTGACCTTCCTCGTATCACCTGGGAAAATCTCTTGCTGTGCCCTGTGCTTGGAGTATTCCCCGGGATGTACTTAATCATGCTATCAATGACCTGCCTTTGTGTTGATAAATTAAAATAAAAAATGGCATGGTATCCTGCCTTGTAAGGTGCTGAGGCATCTGCTAGAAGGGCCCTGGTATCTGCTGTTGCAAAACCAGTAACAATTGTAGGAGATCTGTATTAAGATCAAGCTTCCTAAAAGATGTTAGGGACTAAAAGATTTTAGGTGCTGCTTTTTGGGAGCCCCTTCTAGTCTAGAGCTAACTCAGGAATGATCCATTTGCAGCTGTATTGCTTTAGATATGCCTTTCCTTTCAAACAGTAATTTCAGTGTTTTAATATGGATATGATCAAGATCAAAGTAATTAAAAAAAAAAAAAAGAAAAAAAAAGAATTTCCAAACCATTGTCCCTTCTTTGACACTAATTTTGGTCTGTGAAGGCAGTGAGTTCATCAGTACTGTCTTTGTTTGTTTACATCCAGTTTAGATCACATACAGTGAAATTGTATTTTATGACTGAAGTAAACCTGCCTGCTCTTTGCTGCACTTGCAGGGTCATAGGGATTTTGATGGTGAGACGTGAGAGAGCACTTGCCCAGCAAGGTTTCATTGTTGTGGAAGAGTGAACTTTTTTTGAAACATGATTTAAGCTCATTTAAATCTGTTAAAGCCATTTTGCCCCCCTTTTTTGAAACTGCAGAAATTCCCTTTAGCACTATTTGTGTTAGATTGACCTATCTAAGGTAAGCAATTAGTTTGGGAAATGCTTTTTTCTTTGAGGAAACTGACACTAATACGTTGACACATGACTAAGGTGGCATTCACTCTGTCTGGTCTGAGTGGTTGCTGAGGAATAAAAACTGTCATTCATCCCAAATGATATATGACAAGGCTGATAGATTAATGTTCACAGACACTTTTTAATGTTAATTGGAGAGAAAGCTTTGATGATTTAGTGTGGAGGAGATGCTTATCTTTTGAGCAACTACTGATAGATAAGGTGAATCTTGGTCTAAGAAAATGCTTTATATTAATAGATTCACACTGGGAAGCCCAGCAGGGCCGGGGTGAATGATGGGCGTTGTGCCACGTACCATTTACACACTGAAAGATCAGTGCCTGAGGACTCACTAATCTCAATAGGCAGCAGAAACAAGAGAAGTAGTTTGTAGCCTTTTTTTTACTTTGTATTAGTAAAGCAAGCTATGTAAAGCTTTTTTAATAACTTGGACTCTGATAAGTTGTAAAGGAGCTGGACTGGCAGGCGAATTGCAGAGAGTTCGCACAAATAAACACAGTTCATCAGATGGATTAACCATGACATATATTATAGGTACACGTAAAGATGTTGAAAAATGAGTGACAGGCCCTGAATCAAGTTAATAAAACCCCACTTTGCACGGCAGAGCAGAGCATCCTTTGCTGCAGATGAAGGCAGACGTGCCATTTTCCAGGGAGTGGTGTTCCTCAGAGGTATGGGCCGGTGTTGTGCTGCTCCAGGAGGGCTGAGAGATAGACTTTAGTATCTTTCTGGCACATTTGTAACTTTACAGACTGGTACACAGTGAATCCATGTAAAAACAGCATTTTAAATCAATTTATTGACTTTTTTTCAGATCAGGATGTTGAAAAATAGCTACACCTTACATGATTTTAGGTATCATGTGCCTACTGATCTTCAGCAAATGAGTAAAAATAATTTTAAGTACGTTCTGTGGAAACTGAAAGCTGAAACTGACACATGGAGGCCGTTTGCCGTCCTCAGATGGTGGCCACAAATTCAGGTCACTCCTGAGTGTAAGTACTGAGGCTGTCAAGTTCTTAAATATGACTTAGCCACCAGCGGAACGGGCAGAGGAGGTACTTCAGAACTCACTGCCCGGAACACCAGCCTCCCCTGTCCTCAGCCAGAACTTCTGACGGGCAGAAGTGACACCGGGACCCGAGGCCGTCCTCAGCGTCTCCCCTTCCCCTCAGGGGATGGCGGTGGCGGAGGAAACGGGCGGGGCCTCGAGCGGGCTGAGGCGCCGCCGTGGTGCCCCCTGCTGGCGGGAGGCG
>NW_010106987.1:47337-51294 GCF_000699245.1 Pterocles gutturalis | reverse complement strand
TATATATATATATTTTTTGTGCTTCGCAGATAATTTTCACTTTTGGGGCTAATGCAGAAAAATGAAGTCAGATCCCCAAACTCCCTGTTCCAAAGGGTCGGGCATCTCAAGACCCTGAGCACTCAAGCCCTGAGGCTTCTTTTTTGAGATCTGCTTTCTCAGTAGTCTGTCCACTCAGCAGCTTTCCTGTCTGGTGTTTTGTTGGGATGCTCTTTTAATTTAGGTTCAAGCAGTACCTGATCCTGCAAAATACTAGAAATTGTCTGCACATCCTCAAACTTCAGTAAGGTCTGCCAGTGATGGAGATACTCAGGACCTTGCAAAATGTTTTTTATTTGACCAGTAATATTTTTAGATGGACTTTAATCTCTGCAAGGTCAGGAAGTGGCTTCTGGGTCTGTTTCTCAAGCAGGAACACAGTGAGGCTGAAGTTGCTTTGTGAGAGCCCCTATTTATGCAGCTACTGTACGCTGATGTCTACCGTTGAGTGGGCTGGGTGGGTGCAGTGGAGAGCAAAGCAGTCTGCTGGAATGGTTTGGCTGGAGGAAAGAATGCAAGGTTCAGAGAGCAGGAATTCAGCAGCATGAGTGCAGGCTGGCCTTGGGGCTTGCAGAAAGGGAGACTTTTCCTGATGCCCCAGAGTTTGCTGCAGCTTGGGAGCCTCATGAAGGATGGCTGGGTTGAGAGCAGCCTTGCAGGAAAGGACTTGTTCTGTTAGGATGGGATGATAAGTTTACAAAGCCCTTCTTTATTCTCTACTTGTCTCACTGATTTTTATCTATTTTTAAAAGTCAATTACTCCAGTTTTTGCTCTGATAGAATCTAGTGATAGAGCTAATGAGTGCTTTAGGAGCTAGTGGCTGTTTAAGGGGCAGGTTTGGTTTTGGCTGACTTGTGGCTGTTTCAGATGTGCCTGAAGTCACACTGTTAAAACAAGGATGGTGTTACATCTTTCCAATGCTGTCTGGTCCTCTTAAAATCCACCAAGTCAAGACTTAACCCAGACCAAGTGCTGATCTGGTTCAGCAGTGTAAGATCAAGGAGATGCTAAAGGAGGCTGTCAATGAGCCTTGGACCATCCTGTGTGGGACTAAGGTCCTTGTGGAATTGAAGGGGGTCGAAGGGACGTGAAGCCCTTACAATTTCTCTGGAACACAGCATTTCGTTGCCTCCCCTGAGAGTGAGCCATGCCTTGGTGATGCAGGCTAGCTCTGAGAACAACAGTGCTGTGAAGCCAGTTCACGCTACCAGGCTAACAGGAAAGCTTATGCCATGAGGTTGGTTTTATGCTGCCCTCAGAAAACACTAGGACCTGTGGTCATCCAGAAAGATTGACAGAAAGTCTTCTGGTTTTGCTCAGAGGTTGCCTAAGTTCTCTCCTGTATAACTGGGTTTTGCCTGAGAAAGTGGTGAAAGATCTATAGGGAGATGTAGACTTTCCACTCTCTGCATGTCCTATATAAAATGGCGGTTTTCCAGTGTCACTTGTAAATGATCCTTTCGTTGACGTGCAACTAGATGCCAGAGAACTTGGTACAAGCTTTTGCATTGCACTGAAAACCATAAAAACATCAAAAATTCCTATTTTGGTTGCAAGAGAGCTAGCTGTCTAGCTTGGTGGGTAAAGCCATCCCATCCTTGCCATTTTTTATTGAATCTGTTTTTAGGTATAGGTTGAAGAATATATTCCTCTTAACTACTTCCAAAAGGTCAACGGAAAGTGCTTCTTTATCAGATGTACAAAACACTTCAGGGGGTAGGGAAGAATCAGAAATGAATTGTCCTTTGCATTTCTCATAGCAAACATTCAAAGCCAACCACTCTCCTTCCACTCTGCTATGAAAATGCCATGAAACTAGGGGGTTTTTTCTTTCTTTCTTTTTTTGCTTTCAATGCAAAACCATATTTTAGGCAGGGTTTGCTACCAGCACCATGTTGCCCTGAAACCCTGTAGACCTCATCAGCTACTCCCCAACCATCCAAAGCATGAGACGCCGGGACAGACTGGGAACAGGGGATGGAGCTCTGCTCTGTGTGCTGCTCAGAGTGCTTTTACACAGCTCTGTTTTTGGCTCCTCACTTGCTCAAATGAAACTGTCTGATTAAGTAACACATAGGAAATAGATTTTGGTCCAAGTCTGAATCATCGAGCTATTAATTTTGGGAAAAAAAAGTAGGTTTTAAATCCATGATGCTTGCTCCTTTCTGTGCTAGCTTGCCCTCCCCCAAAGGGACACTCAGGAACTTCATTTGAATTAGGTGCAAATTCACAGTGTATGAGCTGTGTAGACACCCTTACACAGAAGGAAAGCTGCCTTAATTTGGCTTGGCTTTGAAAATGTATTTAGTCCACTCTAGGTCTCAGTAAGTATTTCCTTGCTGAGATATAATTAGCTAATTAGCTGACTTAACTAATCCTACTTTAAAATTAATTTGGATTACTTTCCTTGGCTGTCTCCAGAGAGACAGAAGTGCTTAGCTCTTGTGGTAACTAATGCTATCAAATTCTGGGAGGATGCTACATGAGAAACAGTACTTCTGTAGCATCCCATCTTTTGAGCCTAAGTATCAGGATGGAGAACAAAAAACTTGTATTATCTAATGTAGACCTGCCATCCATTCAGTCTGTGCATTGAACTTTCAAAGTCATTACTGGAGGCGGGACTAGGATTTCAGGTACATCTGACCTTTTGCCTGAGCGATTGGAGCTCTAACTTTCAAGTCAAGCCATGAGGTATAGGTAAGATCTCAAGTTTCTTTTTAAATTGCCAGGTTTAAGTGCTGGATGCACAGCTAAATTCTCTGAAATCTGTGAAAATTCATATGTGGTCAAAGTAAAAATATTTTAATAAATAAATTGGATATAGCATCAGTGAAGATGTTAGATGTCAGCCTAGAGCAGGGGAGGAAGAAGCACCTAGACAGGATAGATGTTCCCTCCTTGTGTAGGGGCTGATGGATTGTAGCTTTTGAAGCCATTCTTGAACCATTAAGTTTTTTTTAAAATCCACTGACAATGAACTGGAAGAGGGTAGATGGAATGAATGTACTTTGAGTGGAGAAAGGAAAAGAGATTAAACCAGATGAGGCTCCTCTGAGTGCAAAACTAGTTGGTTAATTGTATCCAGAGTATCGTTATCAGCATTCCTCTGTCCAATTGGAAGAATGTGATGGGTAATATTCCACAACTATCTGTCCTGCTTCCAGCTCTGTTCAATGTTCTCATTAATGACTTGCACAGTGCACTAGAGAGTGCTTATTAAATTTGCAGACAACGTGAAGCTGTAAGGCCCTGCAAATATACTGGAGGACAGGATTAGGAATTTAGAAAGGCATATGTAAGTTGAGGAACTGGTCCAAAAAAAAAAAAAAAAAAAAAAAAAATTACTTCAGGTGTTAGTCCCCAGTTGAATCAACTCCACGAGCGTGGGATGCGTAACTACTAGGCAGGTGCCAACACTTCAGAAAAGTTTTGGTGAATTATAGCCAGATCACAGGCTGAATGCAAATTTAAGAAAAAATAAAAAAACAGACCTCATTGTATGGAAAAGAAAGATAGTCCTTGTACTAGGAACTTATTAAGCGTCTGCCTCTCAAGACACCACATGTACTACTCGACACTGATAAGTCTCAACTAGGTTTGCTACTATTCTTCAAAGAATGTGGGTCAGTTGGAAAGAGCCCAAAGGATAACACCGAGAATAATCAAAAGTCTGGGAAGCATGGCTTATGAGGAGGAATTGGAATAAAGTAAAGTTCTCTTGTCTGCTAAGAGGCACTATCTGCAGTTAGACATAGATATTTTCCAGTTCATTAAATTAATTACCTGTTTTACAAGTTTGTGTTGGGACCAAAATCACAGCAGGACAGTTCCAGATTAGATGCTAGGAAAACTTCTCTGGAAATAATGATAGCAGTGGACTAGAGTAAATGCCCTGGTGAAGCCATGAAGTTGCT
>NW_010106987.1:39098-47306 GCF_000699245.1 Pterocles gutturalis | reverse complement strand
CAGCAGGAACAGGTTAGAAAAACATTTATCAGATTAAATTAATATAGTCACTCCTATCTTGCAGGATGGCTGGAGAAGGGTGCATCAGAGGACCTCTTGAGGTCTTTTTTAGTCTTGTGGTTTGAGAGCAATCAGCACAGTGCTCAGAATAACATCCAGAGGCACCAGTTACCCAATTAGATATTTATGCTACTGGTTTAATCCTTGCAGGTAATTACCTGCAATAGTTTTGTTATTTCTAGACTCTCTATGAGTAGGCAGGTCAGGATCAGGACACTGAGAGCAGCTCAGGTGTGTACGCATGGATACCTTCTTTCAAGATATGCAGCACTCTTTTCTGTGCAGCTTTGTTGCCAATCATGTTATTGATTTGCAAACAGGATTTCAGACTAGAACTTGGCAATGTGTCTTCCTGTCAAAACCTTCTTTATTTTTTACAAATTAATGTTGAATTTGGTAAACAGTTTCAATCAAACAGCTTTGGTTTGGTATTTGTTGAGCTAAGTATTCTGATTTTCTGTAATAGATTGACAAGGAATCCATCCCTATTCACAAATGAGTGCTCCTTGTGCTGGGTGGTTTAGGTACTCTCTCAGCCTTAGATAAAATTGTGCTTCAAGTGGGGAGGTTGGAGATGTGAATCTGTTTGTCAGGGACTATGTACTCTGCCTGATGCTCCATGAGTTTAAAATGTCATTGTTTGTGTGGTATCTGCAGTAATCTTTCATTTTTCTGAATTATGAAATAAAATTATATGATAGTTTAAGAACTTTTTTTTTGCTGTATTAAACACATCTAGAGCGCTACATCAGACTCTCCTGTTCTCTTATCACTTCTCTTCTACAGCTATTACCTCTGCATAAAACTAAAAGGCTGTGGTAGGATAGACAGGTGGGATGGAGGACCCCACAATTAGCTTTTTCCCCTCTGATATGAGGCATCGCTGAAGATAGAATCTGCTCCATCAGTGCATGCCTAGGAAATGCAACTCAGTATTTGGAAAGAGAAAGCTGAGGGACAGGTCACAGTTGTTGTAGGGTAAATACTAATTTAGATTCCTTAGTTTAACACATTAAAACATCTAAAAAACTTGTGTATCACCCAGGCTTTCACTGTCCTTTTGAAATATGCTGTTTTCTTTTCGTCTTGGCTTTTATGTCTAAAGTGGGGACAAGCAGTTTACTACTTGGGATGGCCTTTAAGAAGAGGAGAGTATTCTTTCCTCTGCATCTTGGAAGTAGTGAGTGAGTTTGGAGCAGTCATTTGAATGGTTCATTGTGCATGCAGACACGTCTGTGTGCCTCAGTAGTCATAATGATTTCTTTTATAAAATTCTTCAAAGTCCCCGATGAGATCTGGGCTCCGTGGATTTCAGTACAGCAAATGCATGTAATTCAAGATGTGAAGAAAGGAAAGAAGCATTTATTTTACAGATGGGGAACTAAATTGTACAGAAAAGACTGTCCAAAAATAATACAGGAAAAACTGTGGCAGAACATGGATTCAAGCCTGAACTTTGTGATGTGTCACTCAGATCCCTTATTACAAGGCTGTTGTTAACTTTCCAAGTTGTTGTTTTAGACGTAATCGTAGCACTTAGACCTTTAGCTATTTTGCTATTAAATTAAACCTTTCTTCACTCTGCTGGAACACAGAGCTGGAACAGTAGTGTGACTAACTAGAAAATTATGATTTCACACCAAAGGTAGAGAGATGTGGCCAAATGGATATGGAGCAGTCTTGCATCAGGCTGACCCATTAGGTGTCGCATCAAGAAGTGCTACGTTGCTGCCTTCCTGCACCTTTGTGATATATTTCACACTTGCCGCCGCAGCGCTTGGTGTGACCGCAGCCACGGTTATCACTCGGGATCCTTGGCTCGAGGCGTGGAGGCCAGCTGTGCTATTAGAGAAGTGCCATCGTGGGAAGCTGGAGCTACAGCCAATGTGGCTGGAATATCAGCACCACTTCTGACATTCTTGGACACCTCCTCTTTGCTGCTCTCCTCTTTCCCACTCTTGCTTCCCCCAGCCTGTTAAACTGCACAGGTCAGATGAAAATTTCTGCTCAGAATTTTTTTTTCCCTTCCCCCCATCCTTTCAATTATGCAAACTTGTTCAAGGAGAAATATGTGCTATCTCGGAGACACAGGTGGGTGTGAAAGAGCGCGCTAAGAAAGACCTTTCTTCAGGTTAAGAAAACAGCAAACTCGTTCTGTGACATTCTCTCATCCTCCAGTGACCTGCACAAGACACAGGGAGTGTTGTACCTGAAGCAAAAACAAAGCTGAAAAACATCTAAAACTCCACAGTTTTTGGGTGTGGTTGGAGTGAATGAGCAGGTGCATACCAAGGCAAAATTATCTTGGGTTGTGTTCCTGTCCTGTTTCATAAGCATAAGCAGGTTTTGGAGTAGGAAATTTCCAAGGAAAAGGGAAGAAGAGTGGGAAATAGCAATTCAGAAGTTAGTGGCTTTCCCTGAGGCAGCCTGGTAGTTACTCTCTAGCTGCCCGATTGCCAGTTTTTGGCAGAGATTTAAAAGTTGACTACCTGTTGACTGTCAGGCCAGCACTGTCAGTCACCTGTGTTCAGGTTAATGCTTCAGGCAGCTGACCAGACTCCAGATGATCACTTGCCTAAATAGAGATATCATTGCTTTTTCATTGGAAGTAGATGTTCTTCCCTCTTCCCTCAGTCTCTTGCTCCTTCTTTGTGCTGTGGAAAAGGGCAGTGGCTCTGCACAGCTTGGGGCCATTCAGATCCAGACCAAAATTTCATGTCCCTGGTAAAAGAAAAAAAAAACCCAACACCACAAACCCCTGGCTTAAATCTAGCAACCTTGAAAATAAGAGTGACCCAGATTAGTATGTGTGTCTGTGCTTTTTTCAGAACAGGATGAACTGAACAGATAGGCTGAAAAATGTAGTGAGTAATATGTGTAAACTCAAGCCTTTGGTATGCAGCCTAATCCAGCACAGCACCCAACTTGCCTGACTAATCTGCTTTATGTCAGCATGACGAGCTATGTTGGAAGTGATGATATCTTTTAGTAGACAAAGTAATTTAGTTGGTTATCTATTAGTAATGTTAGACAAGCTTTCAGGCACATAAGCCCTTCTGCAGGCCACCTGAAAGCTTAAAAGCTGGCATCACCTTTGCTTTCAGCTGACCTACAGAAACAGTTGGGAGCTTAAAGCTTGCCTGCTCTCTCCATCTTTTCTGCTTGCTCCAATGAAGGGTCTATTCTGCCATGTCCGCCTGATATCTAAAGGCCATCTTATCCACCCAAGAGTATAATAATTTCTTTCCTTTGGGACATTTTCCTGCATTAACAGCAAAAATTTCAGAACAGCTGGGTTTTGGGTGTTTTAGGGTTCAGAGTACCCAGATTTTCTTTGCTGGTTGGTTGTTCTGTGGTGCAGATGTTCTGCAGTGTCTTAAAATCGGAGCCTCTTGTGATGTCTGAATGGGAGTACCCCAAAGGCGATGTCTAAAGTTAGTAACACTGAAAAGCACAGGTTTTGAAGTTAATTTTAATAAGATAAAGCACAAAAAATTATAGAGCTGCTCTCCTTCTGTGCTGTTTGCCTTCAATGAAGAAGAAGAAATGAAGTTACTTAGTCCCTTGCCTGTGTTGTGGGTTAGAAGTGATAATGTCAGATAGCTACCAAATGCTTTACAACAATAACAAAATCCAACAACCGAATAAAGGAACCAGAATACTCAAACTGGAGCTGAAAAAAAATAATGAAAACCACCCTCTCTCATGAATAGTTTTGGTCCTCATTATAGATTAGTAGTTTTGTGAGATGATGTAGAAATGTTCCTTATTATCACAGCTTTATTGCCTACCTCTGTACATCTGTTCTGAAATTCATTTCAAAATGGCCAGACATTTCAATAATCTGGTGTGGCTTGGAATTTTCATATTGTTTCTGGTGCATTAAAATCTGGATGGAAAGCTGGTACTTTTAAATTTACAATCGCACAGACTGTACAACATCTGGGTAGCTTTGCTCTATTGCTTTCCCTGTTCCTTTAAATTTAGACTGAAGTTATGATGTGCATGAAAGGCTAAAGACCTTGTGTGTGGCAGGTGTTATTTCAAGCTGACAAAAGTTCAGTAATATGTTTGTTTTATTTTGATATGGCCTCTTACAAAATACATAAACCTCTACTTCAAACCTTGGCAAAATAGTGTTATTTTAAAAACAGGCAAACGGAGGATCTTCTGAACTGGGAGAAATCACCAATCAACATTTGTGTGTATTTATATAAAAATACATACATGAAATTTTTTCCTAAAAAGTTATTTCTTTATTATTCCTTTAAATTAATGCTCCATCCCTTCTCTGTTGAGACACGCTGATGTACTTTCTGGAGCATCAATGAAGTGGAGTTTTTTTTTTTCTGAGAATGACAGCACTAAGGCAAATTGCAGACTCCTGAGTTATATAGATTCCTTAGGATTACTTGTGTGAATAATCGCTCATTATTGCCAGTCAAACAGTCATATTTGGACTTAAAATGATTTGTACAGAGGAATCTTTAGCAGAGTGAAACCTCGTAGTTCCACTGGTCCAAACTGAACTTTTTTGCTTTAAACAAGCTAAGATATAGTTGATAAAAGCCTGTTCTGCTCTGACACATTCATGGCATCCTAAGTATAGTCAATATTAGAAGCTCTCTTTAGTCTGGAGGCTTACTGCTTGTATTTCAATTAAAAAAGAAAAAACTCTTCAATTCATAGATGTGAGAAAGAATGCAAATGTTGTATTCGTTGTCCCTGTGTAGGACTGAGCCCAAACCTTTGGGGAAAAACTATGTTTCTCTCTTAAATACTGCACACCTAAACTTGCTTAATGAACTAGTGGCGTTTTCTGTGTTGTTGCTGATGTTTAGTGGGAGAAAAGGGGCTTTTGGGGAAAGCTGTGCATGTGTGACTAAGTGCATGTAACTCAATCTCAACTAATGGTTACTTCTTAAATCCCTCAAAGTCCCCGTAACCTCCATTGTGAGACCTATCAGAGAGTGCTTACAGATGAGACGCTGATTAAAAGTCTGATCCCAGTTGTGTTTGGCATTACTTTCCGAGGTGGCTATAGTGCTATTTTGCCAGAACAGGTCTGATCAAACTGAATTTTCAACCTGACCTTCTCCTCACCCCTAATAACTTCCTGGTTCCTTGGTCAGAGATTTATGAGCAAGAACAAAAGCGTGATGTGTCTGTCCCAGCAGTGAGGGAAACCAGAAAACTTATTAAGAGAGAAGGGAGGAGGAGAGAAGAGAGAGAATGAGAAGGAAGGGAGTCTGAAAGCGAGTCCTGGCTTCAGACAGAAGCACCTCAGCTCCTCGTCTACTGTAATTACCCAGCCACTGAAGAAATAAAACGTTGAAAAATCAATTCTATAAAAAAATCAATGTTTTAAACAATTTGAAGAGCTCTCATAATTTTAAATCTCTCTACAATGTACATGTTCAGGGCCCTGATCACCTTCACAGTGAAGTGCTCCAATAATTTTAAATTGTTCCACACAGAAAAGGCTCCGAACCCCAAAATGGAAGCAATCTTGAAAATGTGAAGCATACCAATAATTTTAAATAGTTCTCTCTCTCCAACCCTGCCTGTACTTCCATTAAGTTTTGACACTCAGAATTTTAGTTTCTGTACATTGAAAGAATTTCTGCTTATAATCTGTAAAGGTGATTTTTGTTTACTATGATAAAAGATTATATTTTTAAAGTTAAAAACAAGAGGAGTTTTCTCAGGTTTTTGGTTACTGAAATTATGGATCTTTGCCCATTAAAAGTATTTCCATTTGCTCCTGTGTTTAGTCCAGCCCAAAAGTACAAATTGATGAGTATAGCTGTTATCATTTCCTAACTTACAGCTCTGTGCAGAAAGTGATTTTACATTGAATTGTAATTTCATCCACAAGGGCTTTAGACCTTATATAATTAAAATACCTCAATCCTCTTCAAATTAGAAAAGCAAATTGTTACATATCATAAGTAGGTGCTTTTCACTCTAATGACAGTCACTTAGATGATTTATGACATACATTATTTTCTATCAAAGTACAATGAAATAGGCATTACCAAAGGTAATCTCAGTAATGTCTGAAAAGGGATCTCAAACCTCAGTGCAGTATTTAAAATGCAAAACCCAAAGACATTATTATGGTTTTGATTTCTTATGCCACAGCTTCTCCTGATCTGTTATATTAGTACAGCAGTACAAAGGCTGTTTTGGATGTATTTTGCTAAGGTAACAGACAGGAAAAATGAAATCTAAAGTCAGATTTTATACAGAAATTGTTATCAAAGGGATGATAAAGTAAAACTGCATAATCACAAGGAAAAACAATTGATGATGTTCAAGCTGAAATATATTGAGCTCGTGGAATGTGCTCGTTTCCAGCTCTTAAGCCCTTGCATTATTAAAATGCATAATAAAATAAAATGCTCAGATAATGTATAAACAAATCAGACTAAAGTAGCTTCTTGAATATGATTATTTTCACATTGCTGTATTCTAGATGAAGATTATACCTTCTTTCTCCCCCCACCCCTATTGCAATGACCTGTTCCAGAGCCTTGGGAGTCAATGGTGAGAATCTCAATGTCCTTGGCATCCTTTGTGGCAGGCAATTGCTACCCTGTGACGCTGCATCAGAACAGGGACAAATGGCTATAAATGAGAACAAATGGCTGTATGCTGGCTGTGAATACATTTAGGCTGGAGATGAGAAAAAGGTGCTTAACCATCTGAAGGCTGAGGCTGCCTTCCTGCAGGAATAATTTGAATTAAAAACAAAAAAATTAGAAAGTGAAATTGATTTTAAGTAAGAGGTTGAGATTTTGAGGTCATTGCCTGAGGTGTTACAGGACCTCTAAGGTTGCTTATGGTGTCAGTCCTGCAGCATCAGTTGCCTCCTGGTTTTTGGTCTGTGGATTGCTGGAGCATGGACACTTCCCACCCCTCTGTCACTGCGAAGACTTTACTGGGAAACATAGTCCTGAGTAGAAAACTTTACAGTAGAGTTTGATACGTGTATGTATGGTTATCAACCTTGCAGATCTTTTCCTATGCTGATTGTTGAATGGATCTTCTTGTATGTAAGTGCAAAGGTTTTGGTGTGTGAGGGTCCAAAAGGCATAAAGACTGGTGGAAATAGTGTCTGAGTAAGCAAATAAATGCCAAAGCTCCTTGACTTGGGATGAGTGATTGTCAGGCTTTCAACAATTCTGGTGTGTGGGCTTCAAGAGCACAGAGGAGTGAGCAGCAGAGAATACACTGGAATGCCTAAAGGACTGGAAAACCTGATTTACTGTGAAAAGCTTAGGAAACCCAGTTGGGTTAGCTTGGAGGTTATGGGAGACTTGATCACTTTCTGGGACAACATACGTGGGGAACACAGGGGTCATGTTAAATCTGACAGATCCCAGTGCAGCTCTTGGAAAGGGCTTCAAGAGATTCCCCAGCCCGTCCTGCTTCAGGGCAACTCTGTCCCCTCATGCCCAACCTGTGTTTGATGGAGGTATATCAGTTTGGACTCAAAACGTAGCAGGATGAAGATTACAAACTTCCCAAGGGCTGAGCGGGAAAGGCAACACGTTCTTCATCATGAAAAATGTTCAAAAAGAAATGTCAAGTTTTTTCTGAGAGAGATCTTTGCCAGGAATCAATTCTTGAAGCACTGTGTCCCGTGCCAGCTGAGCATGTTGGTCCCTCGTGGCTGCATAACTGATGGCTTTGTGGTCTGGTGCTGGCTTACTGAGACCCAGCCTGAATGTGCTTAGCAGTTTGCCTCTCATTTGCGTCAGTATCTAAATAAAGATGAACACTTTTTTCTTCCTCTTTTCAAGATGAGCTGTTAATTTTATAACAGAGAAGAACAATTTAAAGACTTGTATAATTAAGAGCATGTTTTAAAAAAAAAAAATTTTAATGTTCAGCAGCCATAATTGGGGAAAAAACTGTAAAAGCTCTTAAATGGCAGCAGTCAGACTTCCAAAGCATCCTCAGCAGCCAGAGTTCCCATTGTGAAGAAAATCTCCTCACACTTTTAAGTATCAAAATCATAGAATCATAGAATGGCCTGGGTTGACAAGGACCATAGTGATCATCTAGTTTCAACCCCCCCACCATATGCAGGGCTGCCAATCACTAAACCAGGCTGCTCAGAGCCACATCCAGCCTGGCCTT
>NW_010106987.1:35141-38619 GCF_000699245.1 Pterocles gutturalis | reverse complement strand
GGCTCATATCCAGCTTCTCGTCCACCAGGACCCCCAAGTCCTTCTCCACAGGGCTGCTCTCAAGGAGATCTTCCCCCAGTTTGTATAAATACCTGGGGTTGCCCTGACCCAAGTGCAGCACCCTGCACTTGGCCTTATTAAACCTCATTAGGTTTACACGGGCCCACTTCTCCAGCTTGTCCAGGTCCCTCTGGATGGCTTTCCTTCCTTCCAATGTATCGACGGCACCACTCAGCTTAGTATCATCCGCGAACTTGCTGAGGATGCACTCAATGCCATCGTCTATGTCATTGATGAAGATGTTAAAGAGCACCGGTCCCAAGACAGACCCCTGAGGGACACTGCTCTTGACCAGCCTCCACCCTGACATGGAACCGTTAATCATAACCCTTTGTCTGCGTCCAGTCAGCCAGTTCCTAATCCATCGTACAGTCCATCCTTTAAATCCACACCTCTCCAATTTAGAGAGAAGGATGGGGTGAGGGACCATGTCAAAGACTTTGCAGAAGTCCAGGTAGATTACATCCATTGCCCTTCCCCCGTCCACCGAAGCCGTCACTCCATCATAGAAGGCCACCAGATTGGTCAGGCAAGATCTGCCCTTGGTGAAGCCACGCTGGCTGTCTCAAATCACCTCTTTGTCTCTTATGTGCCTTAGCATAGCTTCTAGGAGGATCTGTTCCATGGTCTTCCCAGGCACAGAGGTGAGGCTCACTGACCTGTAGTTCCCCAGGTCTATGGAGCCTTGGTGGTTTAAAAACATAATAAATTCACATTTTATGTTGAATAAAATTCCCTTCCCATGCATATACACAAAGTACTATTTGGAATAAGCATGATTTCCAGAATAAACTCTATGTTGAGGCTAATTTCAGATTCAGCCCTGACAAACTGTGATCGGCCAGTCCCAGCTCCTTGTACTATCACAGTTTTGGCAGAAAGAGCAGAGGCAGTAGTCTGCAGGTGTTCAGTGTGGCATGTGTTCCCTGCAGCTTCACAGCTGGAAAAGACACTGCCCATTCCCTTGCTCATCCTACCTAGACAAAGGGGTTGAGCACGCCACGCTTGCAAAATCTTTTGTCTGGGGGTGGGTGAGGGATGTGAGGACAGAAGAAACTACAATGCTGCTTGGTGAATGAAGAAATCCTTCCATGTATATCAGAAACATTTTCCAGCTTCCAGTAGTTGCTATTTTGATCTGCCCAACTTGATCAACATTGAGCTGTTTGGTTGCTGGAGTGTCACCTTTAGGTCTAGCAAAGCATTTGCTTACAACAAGCTGTTGTCCACAAACACCTCAACTGGGCAGCACTGTTATTGGGTATTTAGTAAGTACTGAGGATCCTGAGATTATATTTTTTGGAGACTTTGAAGGCTTCTGGTTAAGGCTATTCTCTTGTCACTATCATTGTAGAGCTCGGCTTTACCTTTTTCCTTAACTCAGTGTATTTTATTTTGTACAAATTCTGGCATTAGTGAGAGAAAAATACAGTTGATGAGAAAGTGCTTGTGCTTCTGGATGAAGTGTTTTACTCTGGGGACAGTGAGAAGGAAAGGGAAGGGGAGCTTTCCTGGATGACAGCAAACAATCATGATGGGCATAGTCAGGAAATTGAGTCTAATGAGTCTCTGTCTGCGTGCTTAGGTGGATCTAAAGTAGGGTTCCTCTTGTAGCTCTTTTTGTCTTGATATGACCTCTTCTGATGTGGCAGGGAGTATTGGGCAGCAAAACCCCATGTTACATCCTTTGCTGATCAAGAGGCAGCAGTGGTATCTCTGCATGACCAGAGACGTGGTCTGGGCATTGCGGCAATCCTGCTTAAGTGCCGATGGAAAGCTTAGCCTGGAAATAACTTGAGAGAAAGAGGCACGTGCAGGCAAAAGAAGAGCATTAAATCAGATCAAAGGGAGAAGTTGGTTTAGCTACAGGCCCAGAGAAAAGGACTACAGGAATGGGCCTGGGGCAGTTCAAGCGTGCTATGATGGTTGCCTTTCACCTTGGTGTGCACTTAGCCTGCTCTGGCTAGGAAGATCTCCTACAGCCAAGCAGGTCTGCTGCAGCCAGCTGAGGCAGTCTGTGGGATCTTCAGTGATCAATGGTTACAGTGAGTGAACGAACCAGCAACTATAATATGGCCTTGTGCTTAAAAAAAGAAAGGCTTCCCTGTTCTGCCGTTGTCTATAAAGCTTCAGTGAGTGAAATATGCACAAAGCTCAGAGCTCCTGAGCAGCTTTGCTCTGCTGGGATCTTCTGACGATGATGGCGTAGCAAAGAGCCAGGAGGAAAACTCTCAGGAGGGAATGCAATGCGAAGGCGGAAAATCATTATTATGTGAAGCTGATGGCTGCACCTTTGAGGGCAAGCAGAGGGACTTTTTTCATAGCAGTGGTGAACCAGTTTGATATGGATTAACTGGACTTTGGGAGGAGAGGGCTGCTGTTGTTTAAAAGTAAACCAATTTTTTAAAATTCTGTGAATGTGTTTTTTCCATTGCTTTATGTAGAGACATTGCCCGCCAGTTGCTGGCTTCCAGTTTTAAAATTATTCTCTCACTGAAAACTGGGAGGTTCCAGTTCCACTGGGTTTAGTTCTGCAAAGATTTCTGCTAGAGAAACTGCAGAAAGGTGATGGTGGTATTTTTAAGATATGACAAAATATAGTAAATAGAGGAAATATATATAGCGAAAGCCATAATGAGGGTTTCTTTTCTATTTTACCAAAGAGGAAAAAGTATAGCCATGAGATCTTGGTTTTAGGATGGCATTAGGGGATTAAGTTTGGAGGGTTAACTGGTGCTTGTCTCAACTATGTGATGAAGTCAAAGTCAACACCTACCTAATACAGCGGTTTCTGGGGAGGAGGAGGTTGTTAGTGTGCTAAATGGTAGGTCCAGAGATCCAGCACTGACTGTCCTCACACAGAGGCACTTCATTAGATGTACTCTGCCTGAGCCACTGGCCTCTTTTGGTGCGTGTTATCTGGTTTTGCGGAATGGACTTATGTGATTCTTTGTCAGCATATCTTTGGAGAGAGGTCTTTATGTTACATGGGCCGGGGGCAGAGGTAGTGAGGACATACCTCTGTGCTCGATGGAAGGGAAATGGTTGGGACTTGGAAGTCTTCTATTTGGGACTTGGAAATAATCTGTTCTGCTTTTCTTGCTTTGTTTCTCATGAACTCATCTCCTCTGTGGAGTATTCATCTGTAATAGCCTCATCCTCCAGAAAGGTAAATAAAATAAGCCAGAAGGATTGTTTTGAGCAGTGAAATTTTCTCTTTATAGTGTGAGGGATCCCAAAGAACTTCACTGAAATGCTGGGCACTGCTCTCCATTACATTTGGCTGTTGTTGGGTGCAGGGGAGGTCAGGGTCATCTAAGAGCTGGCTACGAAGCCTGTGTTCTTTCTGACTCTGTCCCAGCTACATCTGCAAGCACTAGTTCCTGTTTTCCACCCATCCGTTAGCCAAATACTTTGT
>NW_010106987.1:25876-35110 GCF_000699245.1 Pterocles gutturalis | reverse complement strand
TTCCCTAAGTCATCTATATGTCCTTGTCCTCCAGCCATGCTTCCTGAGGTGTATAAAACAGAGGAGAGGCAACTGCATTGGTTCTGCCACTTTTATTCTTGCAGTCCAGGTGCCCTGGCTTTTCTGTCCCAAAGGTGATGAAGGAGATGTCCCAAGAGGGGCCAAAGAGCCCTTCCCTGCCATGTTACTCCAAAGCTTGCTGCTTCTGAGCAATATCCCATGCTATAGAGAAGAGAGGCAGGTCATAGAAGACCTTCCAGGCCCACTGTCCGTTGGGAGAGGATTGCTAGAGAGCCACAGGAGCTCAGTGTGTATTCCGTGGCCCATGCTACTACTGAAATTTGGGAAGCAGTAATTCATCTGCCTCAAGGGAACTGGGCTTCACCACTCCACCCTGCTGAGCACAGGTTTTGAAGAGTGTGTGTAGCCCGCAGAGCCCAGGAGGCAGTGTGGGTCTCCTGCAGAGCAGAATCCCTTCATGGGCGGTGAAGGGCTGTACCGATTTCTACCTGGAGTCAACACTGCACAGCTCCTCCCCACCTTGTTTAGGTGCCATGCTGCAAGTGATTTTGAGAAGAAATAATATGTGTTCTTGCTCCAACATGATATAAAAATGTCTTTATATTAGAAAGTCTATACTTTATTGAGGTTTGACTCGTATTAGTGTCATAGAAGACCTTGATTTCAATATAACAATATGAAAGTGCACGTGTAATTTCTCTTCTGATCACATTAATGCTAAACCATGGTACATGGTAGTAATGTTAAACTAATGTGACAGAATAATACAAGTATAAAGTGATGTAAAACCATTAAAATTATAGAAAGTTATTCATTTTATGCAAAGGATTCTAAGGAGTAATTTGAATAAAGTTCCTTGTCTCTTTCTCAGATCTAGTTGAGCTACTTTGATCAAAAGATGATAAGTCTGATCAACAAACTTTAATATTAGTTAATTTCCATACAATGACTTCTTGTTCTTACTCCTGCTCACGGCATGGCTCAAACTGAGTTTGCTGCTGTCAGCTCTTCAGCGTCTGATCTGAGGTACGGAGAGAAGAGATGTGAGATCAGAGGTGAAGCAATTTATTGAGTATTGGTAACCTGGTCCATTTTGGCATGCGTGTTTTCTCTAGTCAGATTTAAAGGGCATGTAAAGCTTTAGCAAATCAGGCCATAAATGTTTAATGGTATGAGTTGCTCCTTAAATACAATAACGGAGCAAGTTGCAACCACTACTGAAAATGACTGTGTACTGAATGTAAAAGTAACCTTCTTCCACAGCAGATTTCTGTTTTTCTCAGAGAGCTGTACAGCATTTATTTTAACTCCCTGCAAACTTTAGGTCTCTGATTAAACAAAGTAGGAGCTGGATGATATCAAGACGTGCATTTCCCCTGTTTAATCAGATCACTGAAGAAAGCCAACAAGAATATATAGTGGGTGAAAAGCCAGATTTCCAGTGAAATGAAATGAAAAGTTATAAGGCTGCGGTTTTAGGGATGGCCTTTCTTTTGCGGCTTTTGGTTTAGTGTATTATTTGTCAGATTTTTATAAGAACATTATTGCTTTAAGAAAAAAATTTAAACCCTGAGAAATTACTCTCAGTCTAACGAGTTCTTTTCTACTGACTACAGACATCATTAGGGGATGGCTATAGCCCGAGGCTGTGCATGAACTTTTTCTTCTAACTGTACACTTTATGTATAATTTAGCTTTCTTGCCTAAATTATTCAAGCAAATAGCGAGTGAAAATAATGGAGTTCACTGAAACCTTCCACAGTATTAAAATAAAACAGTTTTTTATGTTGATTTGAATTTTTAAGCTTTTTAATCATGGATTTCAAATGGAATACGCATGTCTTGAGCTCTTCTCTGCTTGTCCCCCTGTGCCTTTTTTCAGTAAAAGACAAGAAGAAAGGAAACGAACTTCAGCAAATATCCCATTAATTAATAAATGTTACTTATGCCTACTTGAGATAGGCATAGTAGTAGTTACGCAAAACCTATAGACATAGAAAATACATTCAGCAAGTATTGAACTACAGGCAGTGTTCTCTCTCTCACCCCAAATAAGGCCAGTAGCATTGAATGTTTAAATACTGTTGAGTTGCTTTAAGCTCAAAAATACTGATAGGGAACTCTATGCAGTAAAGGTAAGCTCTAAAAACTAACACAAAAGCCACAAATTTTACAGATAATATTTTTCTGGTTTCATATTAGTCTTCAAAAAATTCTTGCTTTGAAACCAAGGGGCCTGATCCCATGGTAGGAAATTGGTACAGCTTCAGGAAACCCTGCAGATTTCTTCCAGGTGAAGAATCAGCACTTAAGTGATTACTATTGTAGCCAGTCCTCTGCAATAATGTGCTGCAAATTCACTTCGTAGGTTATTGCTGATGCTATTGCTAATGTGATAAGTACTATATTTAAATATGGATAGATTAATGAAGTGTATGCTGTCATGAAAAAAATATCCTGTGGAAATTAAGGAATCTTAGTAATATCTGCAAGCAGACCTCTACAGTTCCCTAGCTCGGGTACCCTGTACTGTACGTATGCTGTATGTCTGCTAGAAGTAGCTTAATGATGATTTTCTATGTGTGATGGGAAAGTAGCCAGGTCTAGGCACCTGCTGTGGTTCAAGATGGGGACTGAAATCTGCAATCCCATTGCAGAGCAGCCAGTGGTGAGGAATGTCTCCATGGGATTCAGACCAGGCTCTCTTTTTGAGAAGCATGATATGAGGCAGAGATAAGCATTGCTTTAACTGATTTCACCTGCACATATACACTAACTGATGTCTGTAGTTTGTCAGTGAGCTTTGGATTAATCCAGAAAAAGTCAGATATGTCTAATGTCTCTCAGTGCCTGGTGTAGCTACTATCACCTGGCTCTGCTCTTATGTAGAGCAGCACCTCCTGGATCCACAGTGCTTGTTTATTTACTCAGGCTGCAGAAATACTGGGTGGTCTGGTTCAGGAGCTTTCCCCCAGTCCGAGTTTGTACCTGGGGTGTCCTTCTAGACCTGGAAACCAGGTTGGATTTAAGAAAAAAAAAAAAAAGAGGCAGGATGTTTGGTGAGATTTTATTATTTATGAATTTGACAAAGAAATACCACAGGAGTGGCCGTCTTCTGTGCTTAGTCAAAGCCTTTCATAAAAACAACAAAGCAAACTGACAGGCAAGGATAAAGAAAAGTTTGACAAACTTTCTTCTGAATTATTGAAATGGCAATGTGTGACATGGGTTAAAAAAAAAAAAGTTTGTTTCATCAGTTCTGATACAGTGCCTCCTGCTCTTTGAGTTTTCAGACTCAAGAAATTAGATATGTACAAATTAGTTGCCTTTTAATTTGAACGCCCAGCGGATGCGGATCATTACAAGCCATCACGCTAGATTATTGTCACACCTGAGATGCTTGTGTACAACAGTATGCTGCCTGCCTCGGTGCAGCGACAGTCCTCTGAACCAAGCTGGTTCTAAATGTTGCAGCTCTTCTGCATTTTTATTTCAAGTTGCTGGTGCAGCACAGATAGCAGCAGGCAAAGATATCTGGAAAACGGTAATAACAGGATTTGTTCTAGATTCTTTATTACTATGTTTTTTTTTTTTCTTTCATGGCTCTTTCTTTAAAGGGGGAAATTGTTTTCTGACAAGAGCAGACTTATTTTTAACATTTTGGGTTAATTTAAAAGCTGCTGTCCTGATTGTAAGGGTAGTTTGTGTCACTACTAGGCTCATTGTATGTCTCAACTGCTTGCAGTCTCTTCTGCACCTATATGCATCAGGGGCAGTTGCATAAATTAATTAAACCCAATACTTAAAATTTAATTCAATACAATTCATAGTATGTGAAATGTGTGGTTTTGCTGAAGAACTTAATGAAGTAAAGCATAGTGATTTTTGCAATGATGACTGTTGATTGTAAACTTAGAAAAGGAGCAGTAGAGCTATATAGCCTGGAGGATCCTCTCTTGTTTGCATTTTGGTCTTGTAACTATGCAGTGTTTGGTGTTGCACGAGAAACTGATACACATCGTGCACAATGCATCACTCTTCTCCCCTCTAGTTAACACAAAAGATGATGCCTACAGGAGAGATGGGAAGAGACTCTTTATCAGGGAGTGTGGTGACAGGACAGGGGGTAGTGGTTTCAAGGTGAAAGAGGGGAGATTTAGGTTAGATTTTAGGAAGAAATTTTTCACTGTGAGGGTGGTGAGGCACTGGAACAGGTTGCCCGGAGAAGCTGTGGATGCCCCATCCCTGGAGGTGTTCAAGACCAAGCTGGATGAGGCTTTGAGCAACCTGGTCTAGGGGAGGGTGTCCCTGCCCATGGCAGGGGGGTTGGAGCTTGATGATCTTTAAGGTCCCTTCCAACCCAAACCATTCTGTGTTTCTTGATGTAGCGATTCAATAGAAAGTACCATTTTAGTTGTCTGTGTTTATTTGATTGCTCTTGAGTCTTCAGTACTGGGGGGAGGGGGGAGGGCAGAAATTTCAGCCAAAGCAAGGAAGAAATACATAATTGTGAAGGATAATGTTCAAGTGGAAGCATATGAAACTGAGCTGCTCAGTTAATTACCTAGTAAGGTCTAGATTGTGAAATCTTTTGACAGTACAACATCCTTTTCCCACTAAATTCATGTTTGCCAAAGCCCATCTCACCATCACGTGAGGAAATTTTCCTTCCAGGGATGTTGAACATATTGTACATGTGCAAGATCAGCACAGAACTACTCAATTCTCTGTTTGTGTCAGGAGCTTAAAATGCTTGGTGAGGCCAAAATGATTTCTCATTACACCCTGCAGAATAGCTCTTTCCTTTCTTTTTTTCTCCTTGTGCACTACAATTTTCCTTTTTTTTTTAAATTTGTTTGACTAGCAACAGGTTTCAGGTTGTGTTGGTATTTTGTGGTAATCTGTCATTTGACTACCTTCATCAGGTTATCTGTCAGCTAAAAATCCGAGTGCCTTGAATGTTCCTGACTCGTGCTTGCTGTCACAAGGTAGAGAAATCTGTGTCTTTCTCATCTGTGTTTTTCTGAAACGCAGTTTCAACCCTTTTTAGTTGACTGGTAGGCTTTGTGAAGTTTGTGCCCATAGAAAAGACCTCTGTCCCTTTTGTAGGCTGCAGTATTGCTCTGTGCTTGCTGTTTCATCAGTTAGCTTGCCTGAAACTTGGTCTGCCACCTATCGCAGCTTTACCACGGATTTTTTTTGTCTCTGTGTGTGGTTTTTAAGGGAATTTCCATACTTTCAGCAGAACCTTTCATCAGGAGAGGAAAAAGCAGCTCTGCCTAAGCATCCTGTGGACACGATGAAGTACACTTACCAGTGCATCCAGCAAATGGAATTTTTATGTCGCACTCAGCCCTTGTCACTTCTGCCCAGGGATGGATTAATGGCAGAGTGATGGGGCCATAGCCCCATCCCCCCAAACACTATGTGGCCCTGGCTTCTCCTATCATCACGGAAACCTCCATCATGGCTCACAGCCAAGCGGTGTCGTGAAGATGCATTACTTGGGGAGAGCTCAAGGTGTTCTGCGTGGGTCATGGAGGGGGGTCATTGAGCACATTGTCTTCAGAGATGGTGCAACCACTTCCATGCCTGGCCCCTGCCATATGTCCTAGACAGTGTCTTGGGGAAGTCTTGCCCCTTCTCGTAAACATTTGGGAGCTTTTGCCGCTCTGTGGAGCAAGGTACCTAACAGGAGAAAAATCTTATATGCTTCTGCTTTTCTGCATTAGACCAAGGGCAATTCATTTGGAAACACCAACAGGCCAATTGATTACTCTGATGTTCTGAGTTTGGTTTTGCTGCAGGTTCCCTGGCCTTGCAGTGACCCCATGGAGATTCTTGCCCTGCTTTCCCTGGCTTCTCCATCCAGTTCAAGCCTGCTTTCTGCAGAGCTCTCCGCTTCATCTTCTTGCCTCTCTAACTCATATGGACTCAAAACTTACCTCTTCCTTGTTTGTTTGTTTGTTTGTTTTCTTAACACTCCTTCAGTTTGGCCTGGGCCAGTAAGGATGTCTTGAGTTGCTTGTCCTAGTGGTACAGCTGAATTTCTCTGTATTACCAAACAGACTTAACTGAATTGCTTTTAAACATTGAAGGCTAATTAGTGACATTTCTGTTGCTCTGAAAGTACTTACAGATTTCACTCCAAACTGGCTGGGAAAAAAAACAGAATTGAGGCTAGATATTTTTCATAAAATTGCCAGAAAATGAAGGATTGGCTGCGTCTTACAGCTCTTGCCTCAGACTTGTTGAAGGGAACTGAATACACATAAATGACCTCTCCCATAAACATGTCTCTTCCTTTCTTCATGAATGTTTAATTATAGGTGACAAATGGACAACCTCAGCAAAAAGAAATTTATGGCAACCCTGCCTAAAGCTTGGTGGGTTAAGAATTTTTTTCAAGTATGTGGGAGACATTGGGATCAAAATCCTCTATGCTCTAGCAGAGTCATAGCATGGTTTGAATATGTGGTGTGGTCCTGGGCGAGTGGTTTAAATCCCCAGGCTGTTTCATTTTGAGCAAGAGGCCAACATTGATCCCTTCTGTGGACATGTCCTGCTTCTTTAAAAAAGAAAAAAAAAATAATAAAAGATCCCCAGCTGTATGTGACTGCTCTGTGGTGCTATGTAGAGTTGCCTTGTAGCAGGTAGGCGAGGAAGGTCTCTGAGATCTCTGTGAGCTCTTCAGCTGTGGGTTTGGAGACCATAGGATACCTGCTGTGCTCCATGAAACTGTTGTAAATGTATTTTAAAAACCATGCATGTGCATTCGTGCAGATCCAAATCTGCAAAGAAATGGCAAATAGAAAAAAAACACTGAGGGGGAGAAAATCTGTCTTTACTTTTACTTGGTTTATATGAAAGGTTACTTGGACCTTGGATCACAGAAAGGTTAAGCATCATCGCTCTATTCATTGAACTACACAATAAAACAGCAGCAGTGGTGTGAAAAATGCAGCCCTCTAGGTTGTTTGCTTTTTCTTGTGAGTGTCTATAAGAAAATGTTTTGTTTCAGGTCTAATGGAACATTTCATTTTGAAGCTAAATAAATTTGTGTGGGTTTGGTTTGGTTTTGCAAGAAATAAACACTTAAATCTAGGTCAGGTTGATAGAGAATTTTTTCCGTTCCTTCCTCCCCCCCTCCAATTTTTCATTTTTCAAGAGTATACTGTTCAGTCTCTCATTCTCTTAAAACTTTGCCCTCAAACCTTCTTTGCCCTTAAACTTCTACTTACTTTTCTGTGTGAAGTACTTTGTGATATTGCTTTTGAAAGCTGCAATATCAAAATATGTTTTATTGTGATACATTTACTTCAGGACAGCATGTTCCATGTTCTGCCAGTCCCTATGCTCTTCTGCAGGTGCCTGTAAGTACTCAAGAAATGTAAAAACTCAAATCAGTCTGTTCAGTTTAGCATTGTAAAAAAAAAAAAAGTTTAACTTTGTTACATTTCAGTTGTATAATTTATTGAGCAGAATTCTGAGAGGGATAAAGTGACGGGTGGATGAAGGAGACAGAAATAAGAGAGCGAGTGTGGCCTTGTTTGGACTCTGCTCAAAAATCAGTACAGCAATGAAGGTTCATGGTCCAAAATATTTTCAACAAAACAACACCCTAAGCCGCCCTAGCAGGGCACAGTGCACACTTCCATGTCTTGAAACCTGTTTAGAGGCTAATAGCGCTTACGATCGACTGTTGGCAATGCTCTTTGGGGTCTCACCTCCCAGAATTGTGTCTTGGGACAGGATGGTGGGAGGAGTGTAGAAATTGTACAGATGCCTCTGCTACACTGGTGGCACCTGCTTGTCTTCAAGTTGATGTTCTTTAAGACCATTTTTCCCTCTTTAAGTGGTATTTCAGAGTAGTGACGTTCCTCAGTAGCAATCGTGTTTTTCCAAGTGAGATACACAGCAGGTGGTTACACTGGTAAGATGTGTGTGTTTTTCTCAGAAGAGGGAAAAAAAATTGTCCAACCTTGCAACTCTGTTTTGCATTAACCGAATAGGTGTAAAACACTGCCAAATTTGAGAGTGTTTTTGTTTATTTATGGCTTGGCTTTGTACGATTGTAAAAGACTAGGCAAGGTGCAGAGAGTGAAGAGTCAGGTCCAGATTCACTAGGGAAAGGGGAACTGGCTGAAACATCGCTTGCATTGAAATTCTCTCCAGAAGGGAAAAAAGTTCCTCTGCGCTTCCACTTGCTGCCCTCTTTCTCCTTCTGCACATTTCTTTCTGCTAAAAAGCTTTTTACTGGTACTTTTACAATGTGACTTCTTCCTCCAGGTACTGTTTTCCCATTCCATCCCATGCAAGGAACTAGCAACGTGCTTCTTTTTTGCCTGATACAGATTATTTGGCAGGGATACTGCTAGCCCCTTTCTTCCTCCCCTGTCAGAAATCGTGTTTTCTGCTGCTTGCTAGTTTTATGATTCCTCTTTATTTTGCTGCAAAGGCTCGTACCTTGGGCATCGTGAACCCAACGCATCAGGTACAGTCTGAGACAACAAAAGAGTATTCCTGCCCCAAGTATCTTCCATTCAGCCAGCCCGTTTCCCGACCTGTATTAGCAGAGGCGAAAACAGTACAAAAGAAAACTCCACTGCAGGGGCCTTGAGGTTTTCACATGTTGACATTTTTCAGGCTGGCAGCCTGCCCCGCTTCACCATGCAGCTCTTTAAGAGGTGGCATTTCAATACGGCACGTCCCAGAAGGATGGGGAAGGCAGGCAGCAGAGCTGATGGCCCACCCTGGGTCGAGTCCTCAAGCCAGGAGAACCTCTGGAGACACAGGCACAGCTATCGCCGATTATTTCTTTTATGCTTGCCCTCCTGCTTTGTCATTATGCTTCAGCTTTGAAACCAAGCTTTGTTTCAGCCTGGTAGCCCATGGCAGTAGACTGGAGAGAGGAGACTTTTACTGAGCTACTGAAGGCATTGTGTGCACGGGAAGAAAATGTGTGAAGAATTGAAATGATACGGTTGTACTGGGAGTTTGTTGTGGTGGTAAGACTGGCTCACATCTTCTGGTAGCTTATGGAGCATGGTGGGACGATCTGAAGATGAAATGAGTCTGATATGCTGGGACATGACATTTAAAAAGAATGGTGAAATTATATTTCTTATTTTCCTTTGTGCAGAGAGAATGCATCTTGGCTCTCAGTACAAAGTGTGTGATTGTAGAGTACTTCCAGTCGGGTCTTGCCTTCAA
>NW_010106987.1:1036-25835 GCF_000699245.1 Pterocles gutturalis | reverse complement strand
TGGCTGCAGACTGCCCAAAACACACGGTAGAGTCTGAGGGCTGGAGCTCCCTCAGGCCAGTGCTCACGGGCAGCACTACTAGGTGCCTCCCCTTTTGCAAGCCACCATAGGGCTGCTTCCTTTGACGTTCATGGAGATGAATGGCAGCAGGGTGTAGAAAGTCAGACAAGGGATATTTCAGAGTTGTTACTTCTAGTGAGAGGAAAAATTGATTCAACTAAACTCTGGTGATACTTGCATTCAAGAGAAATTGTTTTATTGAGGAAAGTGGTGCAAGACAGGTGAAAGTTGCGGTCTGTGTGAGTGCAGAAATAGCTGTTTTCAGCATACGTGTAATTCTAGCAAGGGCAAAGGGGATCGTTTATCCCATTGAAGTGATTGCAAGCAGGTTAGTATGTGGTTTTTTGCTAGCCAAGCTAGTTGGTGAAAGTTGATTAAATGTCATCAGTCAAATAAACTGCATGAGATTTTTTTTTTTTTTCTGCTCCCTAATTGCCTGTCAGGTAAGTGCTGCTAATGCGAATGCATGCAAGCTGAAATGGCACACAAAGAATATCACAGATAACACCTGAAAACTCTCTTTTTGTGAAGATGCATGCCAGTGAAACCACATAACGGGTAAATGTGCGCTGGTAGGAAGCACAAAAGGAGTGTTAGTGCTGCTGGGACAAAGTGATAAAAAAAATCCATGAGAGTGGATATGCCTAGAAATGTCTTTTTCAGTAGTCATCCATTCCTAATAATCACAGTGATTTTTATGAGAGTCATTCGGAGCCCTAACTCCTTCAACTGAACATGGAAGTAATTATGTGTGTAGATATCCTTAATTTGCCTTCGTGTAAATTAAAGCTGGATGCCAGCTTAACTTCCCTAAATGCTTTTATAGATTTATTTTTTTTTTTTTGAAGATCAGAAATAAGAGCATCCACCGAATATGATAAGAAAGAGAATGTCACTGGTTTTGGCTGATTACACTTTTTTGTGTATAATGAAGAGCTTGCTACTTGTGAGCAGGGAGAGGATTTAATGAATCACAAAAGTACATAATTTATTGTAGAATGTATTCCACACATATTTCAGAACAAATTCCATGGAAAATGTATGTGAGTCGTATTTCTATGAATCAGACTCTCAGAATATTTCCTTAGAAACAGCTTGTCCTACGTTTTTATAAAAGAGCTGCAGCATTTATAGTGCACCATTGAATTAACATTTTGTGGTTAAAAATGCAGCCTGAGAAATTAAAATGATATTTGAAACATAAATCCTGTGTGCTAACAACTATCGTTATAAAAGCCAGCCAGAATCAACAGACATAGCTTGTTTTCTGCAAGGCTCTTTCTGGAGACCATTTCTCAAAAAACATCTGTGCAAATGCAGGGGGAAAAAAAAAAGCCCCAACAGGAATAGAAGCCATCAGTGGTTAGGTGTGTTATAAATACATTATTACTTCATTGTAATGGCATACAGGCCTTGGCGAGACTGGGGGTGACCTCACTGCCTGTCAGACCTCGAGTTACTCCTGGGGAAGGGGCGTGCGGGATGGGATGCCCACCCAGCACCACTTTGGTAGGGAGCAAACAACCCAGATAACGTAGAGGGACTCATAGTGTCTGTGCAAATAGGAGCCATTGGGTTGGATTCATATCAGACCTGGCAACGAGGGGTTTTGAGAGCTTTTGTTATCCTGGTTCCAAACTAAATGTGGAGAAATCTTTCAATTACTTACTGAGAGGTTCTCAGCAATGTCTTTTCCACCTCAGTCTCAACTTGACTAAGTGCTTTCATGAGTCCATCTTTGTAAAACAAAACCTTGTTCCCACTGCTGAATGTTGGCTAATGATTTTTGGATACTCAGCTTCAGGCAAGATTTTTCCTACAATGCCAGGGCATCAGGCCTCTTTAAAATCAACACATACATAGTCTTGGACACCCTGAATCATTAGCTGCTGCAGAAAGTGCTGGCCAATTTTTTTTCAGTCTTATTAAAACACATTTTTGAGTTATGAGAAAAAGCTCAGCCTCCTCCTAGAAGAATTTGGAGCAGAAAAGACAATATTTTGCAACTAAGGAAAACAGAACAAACTGCAACAAGAGATAGCTTTATATGGATGTAGACTAGATTTATCTCATATTGTATTACTGCTTAGCAGACAACTGTAGACAAATTTGTGTGATCCAGAGCTCCATGTAAGTACAGACTCCAGCTTTCAGTCAAGACTGGTAAGACTAACAGGAGAAAAGGTTCAATATACCAAGACTGTGGCTGCAAGTGTGAGGTTAATTGTACTAATTGGGGATTTTTAAATGTTTTGATGATGCTCTTTAGATTCTTTCTCTGGGGTTATGGGAGCTAGACAGGGAGGCAAGTGCTGTGGCAAGAAGGGATGTGGGACTTGAGTCAGTAAGGTGCTAGTTTGAGTTGCAACCATCAAGTTACTTGGTAGAAGAGTGCCTACAGTGAGGAAACTGCCTGAGTTCCCATCCTTCATTACTCCTGCAGCTATTCCTGATGGCTTCAGCCTCAGGCTGGCTTCTTCAAAGCTAGGCAAGTAGTCTGAAAGAGGAATGCCCCAGAACTAAAGGGAAAATAAATGACCAAGTGTAGCTAGTAGGTTCTTTGATTGTCTTGCCTTCTTTTGTGGTCATCACTGCTGAGTCCCTGTGCCGGCCACACCTACTGTGTTACTCAGAAATACTCCATGCTAGCTGCTCACCATTTCCACTGAAGCTAACCCAAAAACCCAAGATGTTTCAAAAGCCTCTAGAATATTATGCAGTTAAAAATAACTGTCTTCCTTAAGGCGTTTTCTAGCTTAGCACCCTAAATATGTAGGGCTACAGGATCTACATCCAAACTCTGCATATAGCATCCTCCCCTAGGATGTTAGGTCAGCCAAATTCAGGCACTTTCTATCACTGAAGCTACTTGAGGCCAACAAAGTGTACCTCACTTGGCTTCCTGCTTTGCCTCACCTGCGTAACTCAGAGCTTTCATGGCGAGCCTGTTTTATCCAGGGGTATTTTAAGAATAGACCATTATTAAAGTAATCAGAAAATAAGCAAGCAAAAATAATTGGAAAACTTCAAAAAAAAATTTTAATTCAGAAATAAAATACCTTATCTTAGAGGAGGCAGAAGGCTGATGTCATGAGTGGTGCTGATCTGAGTTTAAATTTACACTCTTCCAGAGGGGACCAGGAACCTCCAGTCATCTTGTTCACGTAGGTGATGCTGTGGGGTGAAATGTCCCCTGTGCACCTTTCTTCTTCAACAGTGGAGAGAAGGAATCAAAGTTTCTTCTGCTCTTACACTCCTTTCTCAGTGGTACACACACCCTGTGATATGAGGTACATCCACAGAGGGTTTTGGTGACCGTGGCAGAAGAGTAGGCTTGTGCTTGGTGCAGCCTGGTCCGTAGGCTATGACACTGAGCGAGTCTTCTAAGAGCACAGATCCAGCTCAGGATTTTGGCTGCAGCTCTGCCAACACTTTACATTGTGTTAGGCACACTGTATAAGCATTTGTTTGCCAGTTCAGAGGCTGTAACAATATGTCTTTATTCCAGAGATGGTTTTTTCACAGTTCAGTAAAGCTATTACAGTTGAATATGGAGAAAAAAGGAATCACAGGTCATTTTCAAGATTTTATTGCTTTTTTTTTTATGTGTGTGTCCCTGTTAAGTAGGTATTGCTATCAGTGCAGTCAATCTGATTGTGCTGATAACTATATCATGGCCAAATAAAAAGTAGCATTTTATATTAGCCGTTTTTGGAGAGGATTATGCTGTCATAAACAGGCTCAGCAGGAGTTTCAACCAGGGCTTGATGTGCAGTAATATGCTTGAAATGTCTACTTATAGTTTCCTTACATGGGACAATGGTCCCTGGTTTTGTGGCTCTGACAGGTCAGCTAATAGCAGCTACATGTTCCTTGCTTTATATTCTGGTTTTTTTACTTGCTCATCACCTGTACAAAACAGCAAGTTCAACAGAATCACTCAGATAAGGCAGGTAACATCTGTGAGCAATTGTATGTGGACTGAAAAAATCCCCCGAACCCTTATTGCTGAAACATCTGTTGGTATACATGGGACTCAATGAATTTTAGTATTGAGCATAATACAAATTTAAAAAGGATGTTATGCAAAAAAAACCTCCATTTAAAGAAAACAATGAATTAATATCTAAAGACATTAACATTGGAAAAGAGAGGATTATTTTGTTTTTATGCTGACCACCTCTCCCTGCTGGTACTATATCCTTTCCTTTCTCCTGCAAAAAGGAGGAGAATCGGTCATCCGGCTTTGCCTGTGCAACCATACAGACTTGTGCCGCTTGCCACTAAAGGCTTTCGGACCGTCTGCAGACATCTGGTCGATGTACCCAGTCTGTCTGTCTGGTCTAATCTTTCACTAGACATTTCAGATCCGTTTTTCAAAACACCCTGTAAAAGATTTGCATACTCAACCGGGGAATAGAATTTCCAAAGGGATGGATGGTTACCTCTCTTGCCTGCTGCTGCAGTTAATGGTAATAAAGCTGGCATCAGTATTGGCTGGGAAAGGGTTAAACCTAAGTTCCAAAGTCCTCTTAAAACCTCCCACTTGAGTTTGTCCCGTTTCTGTTACAGTTTGGGGTGGACTACTCCTCTGAAGGTCTGCAGGAGCTTTGCTTTTAATGTCACTTAAAGCGTAAGAGCTGGGATTTTTTCCAAGGCGTTTCACACTTTCTTTTGAGGTTGGGGCCAAAGTTTAGATGTTTCAATACCCAGCGTACAGGCCCCCAAACCCTTCCCTGGAGCTGGCCTGCAGACCACTAATTCAACAGGAGACATGGCCTAAGTAATCCATGTTAATGATGTGCCTATTTAAACCATGTTGCCTGATAGGAGATGTCTGGTATCTATTAACCCGTATACCGGTTACACTATGAAGATGGGGAAAAAGGCTACTTTTCAAGAACACAGGCCATAAAAGATGCACAGAAAAAAAAAAAAAAAAAAAAAAGTTAGTGTAGTTTTCTTCTTCTCTGTTTCCAGAGGGGGAAAAAACCTGGAATGCTACTTGGCAAATCTTAGGCACTAGACATTAAAGAGTGGCTACTGTAAACAAGGTAATAGAAGCTATGTCATCCCTCCCCATCGTCTCCATATGCAGCCCTTTATTTACGTTTCCTAGGAAAAGAGGTCTCTCACTCTTGGCGCAGATAAAAGCTTGGTTTTGAAAAAGCCAAGAGGCCAGATCCTTAGGAAGGTGGAGAGGGGAGTCGTCCTGGAGACCTCCCTGGATTTATGTCGACTGCCCCCAGCAGAAGCTGTGCCCGGTTATCGACAACAAGGAGCTAAAGGGTGGAGCAGGCGGAAAAAAAGGGGGTGTTACTGCTGAGCCTTTTACATCTGTTTTGTTTACTCGGAAAGCTCATTATTCCTTTTCTGGCTAAAATAATCAGACTTGGAGAGATGGCCTTGAGCACACACGCAAAGCTCTTGCAGCCAGCAGTAAGCCGTAATCAGCAGAAGGCTGTGCGGCGTTGTGGTCAGGGGTCCGAATTTTCCCTTTCCTTGGAATGTAGTTTCCCTGCTTCCTCCAAGGGAAATGTTTGCTCCCGGCCCCCACTCGCTGTCTTCTGGCACCGCCACGATGAAGCATTTGATGGCTCTCCTAGAAGAAACCGAGGGGCCTGCCCTGCAGGAGAAGGTGGTGTTGGGTCTTTTTCTTTTTTTTTTTTTCTTTTTTTTTCTTAGAGGAGGGGAAATCTGTAAGCAACACAATATTATTTGAAGTTTGGCTATATTTAAACTCTCCGATTCTTACCGGATTGTTACCTGGTGTATGTTAGCAGGTTGCCAGGGACTTCAGAGTAGCGATGTTGACATACACCTTCTAAGGAGGTGGGCTTTATGTTATTAAAAGTTCACATTTTTGCATGACTTCAGCTATAAACTTCTGTGGTCAGAGTTCATTCACTTGGTATGATAGAACTGAAGATATGCTAAAGTAAGGCTGGATCCTGCAATAGTAAAATATTGATTTGGATTGTTGGGAAGGAGAAAGAGGCTGGTGGCTGGAGGAAGCAGGGAAGATTTATTAAGAGTTGTCTCAGTAGCAATGAAAAGAGCTGACTCGAACTCCCCCTTCCTTTTTTTTTTTTTCTTCTCCATCAGTAGGGGCATATTTCATGAAGTCTCCATTGAGGTTAGATACGCTGAGCCTATTTGCATATTGGAAGAGGTCCCCTTATAAAGGAGTACAGTGAATACCTCTGGCGTTTCATATTTAAGGTCTAAATATAAATGCAGTCTAGAAGGAGTTTGTGAAACTATCCTAACTGCTTGCTTTCTCACTAACTAGACTTCTTAATGACATGATTTTCTATGCTAGGGAAGTTCTGATTATAATATAGCTGTAAATGTGCATGTTGTGCACCCTTGTTAATTGAAAGGCTGCATATTTCATGCGCTGAGGGTGCACATCTATTTACCAACTGCACAAGGAAGCCTGCGAACCACAAACAGCCCATAGATATGCGAGTCAAGACCTGCATTTACAGTGCTTTGGGTAAAGACAAGAACTTCTGGACCACTAGGACAATTTGACATATCGGCCTGGCGCACAGCGATGTGTGATTAAAAAACAATTCCACAGTGTGGATCCATTTGAATACCAAGTTATTTTATAAAGCTTGCACTGTGTGTTTTGAATGCACATTTGCTGTTATGAATAACAGGAATTGTTTGGCTTGGCCTGCCTTTGTGCCGATGCCAGCTGGCACGGAGCGAAGCTGTGACACATGACACTACAGCTGTGTCCACATGTTTCTGCCTTGCAGTATCCACTTATATAATTTACTTTTTTGATCCACAGTCGAACGATTCAAGTGAGTATAATTCGCTTTTTTGATCCAGAGTCGAACTATTTAATTGAGCTCATCAAATTACACATGCCAGCCAGTTCTATGAGAATACTTATTTTGCCATTGTGTAAATTTTTAAAAGTATAATAATTTTTAGTCACTTCTGGCAATGCAGCAACATTATTAAACCCATTGCAGTAAAAGATACATCCCTAATTGAACGTCAGTATTTATTCCACTTGATACACATAATTGCAAGACAACAGCTCAGTATTTAATCAAATGAGCCATTAAAAGAGTAACTAATGGTGACCTTACTGTAACTGATAGACCAGATCATAAGGCTGTTTGTTTTCCTGTACATTGTTGGGCTGTTCTTGTTTGCCATCACAGTTGGGTTTGTGATTGGGCAACAGTAACCCAGTAACTCCAAATTAGCAAGATATTTTTCAGCCTGTTGCAGGAACACTTCTTATGCAGTACTGTATTTAATATTGGTAAACTTGGAAGAATTATAGCTGAAATTGAACTTAACCCAAACTGAACGTAGTACTCTGAAACTCTTGTTAAAGAAAACACACCAGCTCAATTCCAGATATTCAAGACCAAGGCAGGAAATACAAAGAAAATATACAACAACTTTTTTCAGCTTGCTGGTAAAGCAGAAATAACATGGCACTAATACAGACAACATTTTTATGTAAGCCTCTTTTATTTTATTTACCTCTTCAATCAGAGTGAAATAGGAGAGGGCATGGATTTAGCTTTTTCCTCTGAATTTAGGAAATACTACCCAAACGTTTTATTCCCAGCGCACATTCAACTCCGCAGCGATATGCACTGTCTTGCGTTAATTCAGTGCAGCTTTTCGAATGTCAGGTCTCGTACAGACCAAAGTAGCTGCACATTATCTGCCGTATGGTCCTGGTAGAGCAACGAGCTGTGTTACAGAGCCAGGGTCACAAGTTCATGGCAGGAATGATTCATGTAGCCTGAAGGAGCGAGCCTAAATTCAATATGTGAGACCCAAGAGGAGAGTGGGGGGCTGAGGCTGGTGGGTGCCCCTATCCCAGGCTCTCCCCCTGCTGGTTCCTGCAGAAGAGGCAGAGAAGGTACAGAGAGGGGCAGTGGCCACCTCTGATGTCCCATGTGCACGTGGTGACCTGAGCCATGAAAGATATATATATTATATATATGCAGGGGAAAAGCTGACCTGTGTTTGAACACAGTTCACAGAGCGCTGCAGTGAGAGCTGAGATGTGCATGACAACTGAATATTAAATTCTGTTAACACTTGGAGTTATTGGGCAGCAAAGAGCTTTAAAGAAGCTGAAGCAATTGAGGTTTAACAACAGAAAAAAGAGAAAGTAGAGCTTTAAAAAATCTGAGTGTTTTCTCAAGGCACTCAGTAAGTATTATGTTCTTGGTCAATAACATTGCCTTTATGATCGTATTGACAATGTGTGCAGAAATGTATGTGGCACGGCAAATTGCAATTTAATGTCAAATGACAATAAAACAGTCGGAGATTATTCAACTGAAACAAAATATCACTTTAATTAAGCATTCCGCAAGATAGCTGTAACAAATACATTATTAACACATAAAGTACTGCGTTTCAGGTAAGGCTTGTGCTATAAGAAAGTGAATTCAGACTCGGGGCTGACAGTCTGTATTTCACTCATCCCATTGTGCTGAGGTACAGCAGCACATATAATCAGATCCAGTTGCCCTTGAAGCCAAAAGGGAGCCTTTCCATTTTAATGACCCATGAGTTACCGCACATACTGCATTTGAGACGAGACTTGGAAGAATGTACTCTTAGGCTTAATGACAAAGCTGCGTGTTGGGTTTGGTTTTGGTGTGGTTTGTTGTTGTTGCTGGTTTTTTGTTTTGTTTTGTTTTACAGAGAGGTGAGCCTCAAAAAATTTGGTAGTTTAATTTCTGGGGCTTCTCCCAACTTTCTGAATTTCTAGTGCCCACAGCCAAGCCTGGAAATCGCATGGACAGGCTTTCCCATGCGGGGTTTTAGTGTTCTTGGGGAGCAGAATCCAAGACTTCACTTGCTTTTGAGTTAGATGGCATTGGGGTATATGTTGTATGGATGCCCGAGTGAGAGGAGATAGTGCAAGCCAGGAAGTGTGGACCTGTGTAAATACAGGTGTTAAGTCAATTTTTTCCAAGACACTGAAAGGTTTCTCTGAGCTTTGAGATGTGATGTCTCTTGCTTAATTTTCTTGTTTCCTTCTTGTTTTCCTAAATAGGTTGGTATAATCAAGATGAAATACAGTAAAAGAAATACTTGCTATTGTTTATGTTATTGAGACTTTTGGTAGCCAGTTTCATCAGTCAAACTTCAATCAGTGTTTGGTTTCTTTCAGGATGCATATTTGTATGAAACTTCATATTTTAAAAAAATATGTTTTACTGGGGTGTGGGAGAAGTGACTGGTACCAAGGCTCAGTGAGAGCCTGAGGAATAATCCACACTCTGAATCTTGTTCTGCAAGTTTTAAGTTAGGGAGGAACAAGTAGGCTGTATGTTTAAGCGGTGAGAAACAAACCCAAAGTAATTAAGTTTACATTTTTAGGTATTGGACAACTCCCTTATGTTCATTTATATGCAAAGAAAACTTGCAAGGTGGCTTGCTATCTCCATGAAGACCATGAAAATCCTTAAGCATCCGTCTCAGCAGTATGTCTTTTTCTTTCCTGACTTTGGATTTAGCATTTAAAAAAATGAATATGAGAATTACATTGCATGAATTATATAAAAACACACATACATATATGCCTTTTTTAGAAGGCTTGATCACAACCCAGTTAAATGCAACTGCTTGTGTTGGGAATCAAACCCTTAATATGTTAGATCATTCCTGCCTCAAGCTGTGCTGTTTATACCTGAAAGCTGTCTCTAAGCAGCTGTGAGTGTGCCACATGGAACTGTTGCATCTTCTCTGAAGTGCATCAAAGAAAGTGAGAATTATTGTTTTCAGTGCCCATTGCATCACCATACAGAAATTTTCAGGTGACAGAAGCACCGAATGGTTTTTGCTGCAGCACTTCTAATTTCAGAGGAAAAAATGTAATTTTGCAGGATGTGTATGGAATATTGATAATAGATTTTGTAATCTCTTATCAATTTAGGAAGCCCTCACGAAGTGAGTTCTTCATCACCCTGTCTCTCTGGGTCTTGGTCCCCACAGAGCATGGATCACATGTCATAGCAAGAATCATTTCACATCAACTCTGAGAGTGTGCATGTTGGTATGCGTATACTCCATAGTGGGAAAAGCAGGGACAAACTGTGAGAGAGGACTAGTTGAGCAGAGGGATATTGTCTCTTTTAAGTCCTGGGGAATAGAATATTCTATTAGTTTAATGTAAGGGGGTTTTTTTACTAGTTTTTTTCTTATACTAGGACTTCATAGAAAAAAGTCTTAGGCATTTCTACATCTTGTGAAACCACTTTTTTCAATTGTTCTTAATTTAATAATTGTCTTCACTCTTGGTGGAAACATCTCCTTTATCCATTGACAGCATCTGATTTTTTGGGGGTTGTTTTTCCCAGTAAGAAACACTTGGGGGTGTTTTTTCCTGACCTCCCTCCTTAATGGGAACTTAAAGCTACAGTTTGAGTATCCTTAGCTAATTTGCTGCTGAAAATTTTAACAACTTTTCCCTTTTTAATTAAAGTCGTCTTGTGGTACTGCAGATTTAAACTCTTCTTTCACTGTTCTTACTATGAAGTGACAGGCAGACAAGTTAGAGGGATTTGGTGAATGTTGCAGTATTTAGGGAACCATAACATGTAATTTTCTGACTTCATATATGCCAGGTACGACCCATTATTTGGAAGGTGGTTTTTCTTGTTGACAGAGTTTGACTTTTGAATCAAAATATGACTTGGAAGGAGAAAAAGATCGAGGGCTTGCTAAGCTGTTGGCTGTCCGTTAACTATTAGTGTCTCTGTGACATTTGAACATCTTGTCTCTCTCCTCTTCTGCCCAAGTGCTCATATAAGTAAAGAGCTCATATAAGTGTGTGTGTAAGCCTGAGTTTCTGGTGTGATGGCAATAAGATCCATAGTGTTGGACTTACAGTCATACAGTTTTGTCAGCAGTGACCAGAATCTGTGTCAAACACAAGTTACCTCCAACATAGTTGGAGTTTGGAAGATGTTCCAATAACTTCAGGAGAGACAAAGTGGTCTGACCCTAGGAACTCATGGAAATGCTTCTTTTAAAATCCAGACATAGGGGTGAAAAGAGAAGAATTAGTGATGTTTAGTGTCCCCTCCTGTGCTAGACTTGATTTTAAAGCAGCCTTGTGAGACAGTGTCTTGGTCTCTCACACAAGCCAGTTTATCAAAGATTGGACAGTGAAGAAATAGCATGTTTTACCTGTGTTGTTTGAGAATCATGGTAATAAAATAGCAGCCTAAATGCTTTGGGACAAGACATTTCAGCTATTTGCAAAATTATTAATCTTTACAAAATTAATGTAAAGAAAACAGGCCCTCTTCCTGGCCTTTTTTTTTTTTTTTAATAGCTCTGACTTTGAAACTAGAAGTATCTAATTAAAAGTCTAACATTAAGGAAAAAAAAAGACCTTGATCTGTTACTCCCCGAAAGCCATTTACCGTCTAAACAGAAGTTTTTGACAGAAGCATTTCAATCATCTCTACAGAAAGTTTTCAGAAACATTTGGTCACTCTGAGCAATCCCTCTGGACAGATTTGTTCGAAGGCATTGCAGTTGATAGTTAGGTGAGTGCTAAATAACTGTGGCTTTCCATTTTTCTAAACAAATGTGATACAATGTGTTTTCCAGTTGAATTTCTAGTTTCAGTGGTTACCATTTTAGAAGCCAACTGTTGCCATACTGTGGTATCGGAGATACCACACTTATTTCCTATTCTGAGGGCAGAGCAGACTATCCTATCTCCTGTAAAACTTTGAGGCAAATGTTGATTAATGTTGACTTTTTAATGGTAACCACTGTGCATTTTTTTTTTATTTCTGTAATTCATGGTATTATAATAATATCACTGAATTATTTATACACTTATGTTGGTAAATAAGGACGAGGTAATGCCAATTAATTATTTCTGTGTTTATACCAGTAAATAATGGCAAGGAAGAGAAATAATTTGAAAAACATTTAAAGTAGGCTCAGTCTCTTGCTAGCCTACATCAATTAAAATATGTTTGCAAATGTATTTTCATGCCAGAAGAACAGAGGTGGGGGGGGGGGGGGGGGCGGTGTTAGACTTCAGAAAGTATTTAGAGGTTATAACATTCAAGCATTCAAGCAAAGCCCCAGCATAATGGTGAAGCAGCAATTGCTTCCACCATCCTTGGATGTATAAATGGAAGTGAAAGACAGGAGGTGCATTTACTGGTACTTTGCATCACTGAGACTTGTACCAGGACATGCTGTTTGGGTTTTCAGTTTTGAGGACGCTCAGATGTGAGAGTTCAGCAAGAAGCTGTAGGAAACCCCTGAAGGTGACAGAGATGCCGAACCTGCTCAGCTTTGCAGGAAGGAAGATTGAGAAGTGATTTGGCTTGAAAAATCTCTCCAGGGAAGGAAGTACCAAGCAATGCAAAATTATTTAATTTGGTGGATAAATGATGAAAAACAAAACCAGTATGAGGAAACTGAAATTAGACCAATGTGAATTGGAAGTGTAAGCACTCCTGGAATAAATAACTGCTCAAACAAACTGCCAATACGAGAGGTAGTTTTTTGCTTCTTCAAATCAAGACACAAGGATGTTTTCTAGAAAATAGGCTTTGAACAGTAGATAAATAAAAAGACACTAAACTCACCTGCCTGGAGTTTTCCAAATAGAAAAGGGGTCAGCTATGTATGCCCAAATTAGCAGTGGGTGAACTCTGCTCTTCTGCATTTGTGTGTAGCCATGCACGTGATTTTGGGTGAACACAATTAGCAGAGTTTACTACAAGGGTAACTTTATCCATGGCATTTCTTAGCCTGTAACAAACAGTTCAGCCTGGATAAAGTTGTGTTTCTACTAAACTTAAATTGCATGGAGCTGTTGCATGCAAGCAGTGTGTGTTGTGGGAGGTGTGGAGCGTGGGACAGAGACGAGGAGGGTCTGGGATCCATTTCCAGCCCTGCCACCAACTGGCTGTCTTCAGGCTATTCTTCAGCTGTTGGGTCCCTGCTTTCCCACTCATAAAATTGGTGTAGCAAAATTTACCTCGTTTAGGAAGCATGTCATGATCTTCAGCTAAAAATTTCAAGGGCTATTGCTATTTATTGTTGTGTTTTATTTTTGACCGAGTTTGCTCAGAGTTATTTCTTGGCACTTCTGCAAATGCTCCTGGCTTCTGTTCTGAAGGATTTCACAAGTTTGTGGATGGGAGCTGATTTTTCTTGTTCTCCAGTTCAAAAGAGGGGAGGGCCCCCTTTTGGATCTGAGAAGAAGGTGAAAAATGCAACTTTTTTAAATGGTCAAGTCCTGCTGTGAAACTCTTGGATATGGGAGGACAGTCAAAGTTGTGCAACAGGCATGGGCATCTCCTGGAAAGGAGAAACATTGAGGAATTTATTCTTTTGCTTTTATAACTCTGTTCTCAGGGAATTTTCTTCCTTTAAAGCTGTTGTGTTACTTAAAATAAGAAAGAGATTACTTCCTGTAACTGTGGGAGATACATTAGCTAGGAATGTTTGCCAGGGTAGGACAGGAGTAGGTCAGAAGAAAGCGGTGATTGTTTGCCTGCCCTCCTGATCCAAGGTGCTCAGCTGAAGCATACCTTGCCTCCGTGGGTGGCCTTTTTCCAAAGGCATTTAAATTACTCAGAATCACAAGCCCCACCGACTTCCACTCTTGTGCAAAACACTGCTGCAGAGCTGGGTTCGAATCCTCCTTCTCCGATTACCCAAGGTAGGTTCAGCCAACTGGGGACCCAGGAAATCTGCGCTGCTTGTCCCAGCAAGTCAATTTAAAACACTGCCTGTGATGAAGAGCAATGCAAAAACCTGACTAGTGCATGAACAGCTGCTGTGCCCGAAAAAGCGAGTGAAGTTGTCGTCTAAACATCACTGGCTGCGTTTTGAACTCTATTATTGGAGTGAGGCTATTTTTGAAGAAAGAAAATTGAAATTTAAAAAGCCAAAATGCAGTAAGTCCTTTTGGAGCAACATTGGAGAAGCCAAACTCCAGCTTTGAAAATTTTTCCCCATCACAACTATCATTAGCAAAGTCGTAATCCATGCGAAAACTGAGACAAGTTAAATGGCAGCAAAGCTATTGAGCATGGGTAGAACAAGGTCTTTCGAGAAGGAATAGCAAATCCCTGTGGGACCTTGTACCTGCAGAGCTTGCAGCCTTTTATCTTTCATTAGGAAATATTGTGTGTTATTGGACAGTGTCTAGAGCAGTTACTTACAGGAACATTTAATCAAATAGTCTACTCCTCTCCCAGGCGGCTTAGACCACTGCAGTTTTACAGTTACCTACTTCAGCTGGAACAGTTCCTTTCAGCTGTAAAAGCAAATATGCAACATGGAAAAACGTGTCGTTTTATCAAAACAGACAGAACCATTCCAGATGCTGATATTAAGGTAAAAATAGCAAGGTTAAATGTTAAACAACCTCTGAGTGGACGTTTATAACTACAAAGAAAGCCAGACCCGTTGCTCTAAAAGCACTTTCTTTAAAAAACAAAAAAAAATTAAAAGCTCTTGTTTTACTTCTGAAAAGAAAATTTATTTTCCCCTATTTCTGGTGATTAAATACAGTGGAAACTGGTTCCCTTGATAACAAATACATCAGTAATGTGTGGTGCTTCCTGCCCCAGCATCTTGTAACTCACAAAAGTTTCCATGGCCAGATTTGAATGCTCAAAGTGCTAATAATGTCTGCTAGTCAGCCTTCCTACTGTTCAGAAAATTTCACTCCTGCGGCTTTTTGGCTTGTTTTGAGAAATCACTGTAGAGGTTAGTGAACTTTTCAATATGTTGGTATTTAAACTGTGGTCAGACAGTGAAAAAAAAAATAAAAGAAAATAAAAGAAAAAAAAAGAAGAAAGAAAAAGTTCATAAAAATATATTCCCCATTAATAATTGTTTATATGGCCATTTGCATGGGAATTGAACTGATTTTGAAACCTCTGCGCTAAAAGGGAATTCCTCTGACTCTTAACATATCTTGAAAAATATAGTGCATTAAATGAAAGATGCTTAAAACAATGCTGGGGTTTTGTTCCAGAGAAACGTTTGGGCACTTTCACTGGGAAAGGAGGTTAAAAGGTTGTCAATGCTTTCTCCAGGGGCTCTGTCTGACAGTGAACATGTGTTTCCTCCCTTTAATCGGCTCGCCAGTAGCCAGAAAGCTGCTTGTTTTCTGCAGAGGTTGTCAAAAATGATTTCAGTCTGGAGACGATGAATGATAAAAGAGGTTTTCAAACACAGTTTTGCACTGTAACATTTGCAGTCCCAGAGAGGATGGATTGTATTACAATCTCGGTGCAAAGGGCCATGTTCCTGTAGCAAGAAAACAGTGCCTCGTTCAACCTGTTTGATGCTTCCACTTACGTTTCAAAGTTAAAAAATAGAGGCTGAACCTCAACTAAAGAAAAAAAAAAAAAAGAAAAACAAAATCATCCCTAGAGCGTGTTCCTTCTCTCTGGTAAATGAATTGGTTTATATATTTAGTAAAATGTCTATTTTCCTCCTGCCATTCCTGGGAGTTGCATTTCCTTCAGGAGTTTATAGAGTGCTCGTTCTTCTCCTGGATATTTTTTACAGGCCACAGAGCTATTCCCTCTGAAGTTATCAATTAAACTCTCTCCATGAAGACCAGGCCTATGGTCAAAAGACCTGACACCATAAAAACCCACCTACCCTAGGTTCTGCTGAAATCACCCTTTCAGATAGCACCCAGCATCTTCCCAAGTTAAGTACCCTGTGTACACAGAATTCTAATTCATTATTTTGAGGCAAGAGTTTGAAAACTGGATAAGCAATGCAATCAAAACAGATTTCGCCTACACAGGTTAATGCCAAATCCAGACCCTAAGAGGGGATTTATGAAGCCGGCTGGGTGCTGGTGCCATTCCCACTGACGGTATTGCTAACTCTACAGGCTCAGAAATTTCACACAAGAAATATCAAAAAAAAACCCCAAAAGTGTAATGACATCAGCAGTAAGCCCTGCCCACGATCCATGGTTTTATTCCCAAACCCCCACAGCCCGTACCCAGCGCTCATGTGGTGATTAGTTGCCTCATCTCCCACGCACGTTGATTAATGTGACACTGGATGTCTCGCCATTGTATAAGCTGCTTTTTGCACAGAAGTTGATTCTTTCTCACTGAGCTCCAAATCGGTTCAGTAGTTTGTCCCACATAGCCACCAGTTTGGTCCCTCCCAGCTTTCCCACTGACAAGTCCCATATAATCTGTCACCTTTGTCTTCACCTGTCTTCTGCTGCCAAATCTTACTTTTGCCCCCTTCCCATCAACTCCATGCATCTCTTGGTTTTACACTCATTATTTTGTCTATCTTCCTCCCTGGCTTTTTTCACCATTATCAGTCAGGAGAAGTTGCAGAGGGGGGCACCTGCAAGTACTCTTTATCCCCCAATTCTCCATCCCTGTGTTTTTAGGAGGGAATAGCTCAGGAGTCATCCTTGCTGACCCAATGCCAGCTTCTCCCCATGAGGTTGGCAGGCAGTGGAGGAATGTCCTCTCTCCCGGCTGGTGTTGGCTGATGCTGGATTCATCTGTCCCAGCTGGAGCTGCCCCCAGCTTTGCCAAAACTTGAGTGGAAAAAGAGCTGACGGTGCAGCAGGAGTGGGAATGACTTGGGGGATAACTGAGCTCAGCAAATGGCCCCAAGTAAGTACCGTGCAAGGCGGGTCAGATGCACGGAAGGAAAACGAAGTTTAGACATACTGAATATATTTGGTTGCTCGATGACACTTTCCATATTTTTATGTTATTTTCTTTTGCTTTTTAACTGCAAGAAAAGAGTGCGGCAGAGTTTTTATCATGAGTTTCAGTGATTCTCCTTTCAGTTACATTGTGCTGCTGCTAACAGGAACTTCCTGTTTAGTTGCTACATTAAGAGGATGTATATAAACAAGAGAGTCCCAGAAATTACTAAATACCAAGCACAGAAGGTTTTTGTTATCATCTTTTGAGTCTTGTGCATGGGGAAGGCTTCATTCTTTCTTCTTCTTTTATTTTCTGGTTTTTTTGGGGGGGTTTTTTTTTTTTTGGGGGGGGGGCACAACTAAATTCCAAAACATTTATCGAGTGGTAACTTGAATTCCAGTCTTTATTATTTCTGACAATAGTTTAAATAGTTGGAGTTGAATTTTCTGCCAAGAAAGGCAGGCTGTCAGGCAGCAACTATATTGTGTAGAATCAAAAATTGAATATACACTCAAAGCATACTTGGGAAACTTGAACACAGAACTGGATAACATCTTCTGTCATCTGAATGTGATTACTATTTAAGCGGCATAATGTCGTCACTGTGAGGTTTTGCTGCATGTAAATCTTGGAAGCTTGGAAATCTTCACCATTGGTGCTGCAAAAAAAACATGTAACAGGTGCATGAAGAATTTGCTAACATGCTTTAAAGAACCTGTGCAAAACAAGTAGTAGTGCATGTGTCTGGCAAGTCCCATCAGTCCCAACAGCGTCTATGTCACGTTGCTTTTGACTAATTTTTGGGCAGCGCTTTGAATATTTACAAAGATTGTCGCAGCACAAAATGCCGTCATGACCTTGGCTTTCTCAAAACTTTCCCCATCCAAACTGAAGTTCCAGGGAGAGATGGGGTGAAGGCAACACATCCCACCAGGAGAAGGTTCAACTCCTCCTCTTCCTCACGCTGAAATATTTGGCTAATGTCATAGAGATTTGGCTAAGTGGATTCAATCAACTGTTTTCACTCTATTATAGTTCATAATCCCTATTCAAGATGAAGTGCACTGCAGCCTAATGAATGTGGTAATGGAATCCTTGTGTATGTTTTTCCACAGCGGGGTGCAGATTAGCATAAGTGTCATATTCTGTTGGCATGCCTGCTATTATATCTGAGGCGTTGCACACACTGGGAATTTTTTGACTGGATAATAATAAGATGAATATGGTATGCACATGCATATAGAACACACGGGTTTTAGAAAGTGATCTATAATAAATCTCACCTGGAGGGGCATTATGATACATTAACTTTGCATTTTGGCTTAAAACAGCAATGTTTAAGCCAAGCGTATGGTAACACGAGTACAAAAGAATTAGATTAAATTTCATACACAGTTTTGCAGAATGTTGTCATTTAGGGCAGTGGACTGCTGAAGAGTACTCTGTAGGTCCTAGGGTTTCATATATTCATATATTTCATTCAAATTTAAAAGCCTGGCTCAGACATCCATCTTGCTCAAAGCTGGCTGTTGCAACTGCGAGAGATGGCACACGGGTAGAGGAAAGCTGCTGGATTGTAGAAGATCACCATGTACATACCTCCTCGGGCAGCTGCTCTCAGTCTGTGAAAGAGGAAGAAGAAAACCCTAACTATCTTTATTTCAATAGCACTTTGGTTTACCTGATGAACGGGTTTGGTTTTTTTTACAGGCTGATCCAGCTAGGATAGAGTAGTTGTTCATGCTCAAACAAAAAACCTTCCCAAAACACATAGTCCAGTGCTCACCGTCAAGTGTTGTATGGCTTTCAGTCTACATTACCACCTCTGAAATGAATTTTGTTCTGAGTTGTAGGATTACTTGGGTGTTTTACCTTTCCTCTGGTTAAAGAAACTCTTAATGAATCTCCTTGCACATCACCTAGAAGAGACAGCACTGCTCATGATTAGTCCCAGAATTTATTACTTGATTATGGAAAGTGCAGGCCTGAGAAATTCATACCACTTAAGCAGTGGTTTAGTGTGACTAATCAAAGAGGTTTTCCTGGCACGCGGGAGGTATCAATATATATAGACTAGTGTAGAAAAGCGTATCTTTATGCTTTTAAGCATGGTGGCACAGTAACAGCTTAAGCGTATTAATCAGCCCAAGGTAAGTGCTGCTTCTGTATCATATTTTAATCTGATTCTTTCTGCAGTGTTAGAAAAATTGTATCTGTAGCTGCAATAACATTTAGAAAATAAATTGTTTGCCAAGTGAATGAGACAATCAGACCAGTCATTCAAACCTGAGAACTAACCACAAATTCCGTTTGCCTTTATTATCAGTACATTTCTGCACAATCGCCACAAGTCAAACTATTTGAACTTTACCAAGAAGGTGCTGAGCCATCAAAGGGTGTTAATGTTTGTTTGTTTGGTATTTAGTCTGGAGGAGCTTTGCACTTTGAAAAGATCTATTATCGTGGGTCAGTAATCTGATATATTTTTACTGAGAACAAAACTTGGACTTCAGAGGGCTAGACTAATATCTGCGATACAATTGACTTGCGAGCGTTGCTCTCTGTTGTTTTCTGAAGCCTGAATGACCTTTTCAAAACTCAAAGAAACCTGTGTCTTGCCCGTGTGTGTATTAGCAAGAATTGGTTTTCTAGCAACTCCACAAAGCTTGTTTAAAAAAAAAAAAATTTTTTTTTTAAAATCTCCCACTGCTGGTAAAGAATGTAAATTGGGTTTTCCAGTGAAGTTCAAGCACTCTTTGCAATCACATCATCCCTTTCCTTGAACATGGTATAAAGAGGCTGGGTGGCAAATGTATTTAAGACTCTGAGGAAAAGGGCTGTTAAGTCGACCTTGGTAACTTAACTTGAAACAGTATACGTGTAAATCCATCACAAATCCCTGGCCTTTTACAACTCCTGTCCCAATGGAAATCAGATCACAGAACTGTTTACAAGAGACTACGAGTCATTTGGATAAAGAGCCATGACAGCAGGCCCGGTATTATTTGAAATTTTAGTAACCCAAGCCTAAATGAATATTCTAAAAACAAAATAATGACGATTAGGTAATTATTATGAAGTGATTATACTTATGATATTTTGTATTTAGTAGAGGAGAATGATTTTACTGTAAACGTTGATGCCTTGCCTTTTTGCAATCAGTGTTTAAAGATAACGCTCCTGTTTCAAAATAAAAAAAAAGTGCATATATATCTCTTACCCAGCACTCTAGATATCCTGAATAGTAGTCTTTAAAATCACTAGAAGTAGCGCCATTAAAATATTTTACAACATTATTTAATGTATGAGCTAATCCTCAGCTAATGGCCAATTTTTGCCATTTTTTCTGAGAGGAGAAGGGAGGGTGGGGGCGGTGGGGACCCTGCTCCTGTTCAGTTGAACACCCCATCAGTGCAGGAACAAAAGGGAATTGCTTCAAGTTTCAGTGCTCTGAGTAACCTTCTTGGCATTGCAAACAGATAGTATGTTTTCATCAGCGCTTCAGTTAATCTTCCCCGAATAGTATTTTATGAGCATATGCTTGGAAATAGTTGTATTAAACTCATGTAAGGTTGGGTGGTGGTTTTTTTCATTCCTCCCCAAAGTCACTTAGAAATATTTACTTCAAACAGATGGGAGTGTACTGTTGACTTGAAGAATTAAAGTTCTTTCTCAAGGAAATAATTATTTTGCAGTTAATAGTCATAGAAAGGGAGGAGGCCTGCCTGTATGCCTAGTATTATAGAAAGCCCTTGGGTTGCTCCGAGTCAAATTTTACTTTGATGCTTCTTGTTCTAGTTGAGACTGCCTCGCACCTGCCCAGCTACACAGCTGGCCCCAAGGTCCCTATCCCATGTGCCACCTACCAGCAGTGGCAGTGCCACTGGCAGCTTTTCCCTGACTCCTTTCCATGAGGGAAGCCTCAAGGAAGGCAGGAATTGAAACCCCTACCCCTTATTTCTCTTCAAGGTCTTCTCAGCATGGTCAGCTATAGAAACAGGCTGCTCATGTGCAGTGGTTTTGTGGTTCTGCTGATGGCAGGATGCACCACGGCAGCCTAGGGACAGGTTGGCCGTCTGGTGGCTGGTTGAGCTCATGACATGTTTTGCACCAGCCCGTGTACAGGATGATAGCCATGACCGATGGGGCTGCCTGGAGGTTTGAGTTCTTTTCTCAGCCTTTCTGTAGATTTCTGATGTCTGTCCTGGGCACATAAGATTGTTGAGGTGTTTTGTCCTTGAAAAAGTAGAAATAACACTCTTGCCTGGGGGTGCCCAGGGCCTTAAGTTGTTAATATCCGTAACGTCCTTAGAGATCCTTGCAAGGAGGATGCTTTGTAACTGGGTTTGTGATTCAGGAAAGAGAAGATAAGGTTATGATGAGATTGTACCTCTTGGGCAGGAGCATGGAGATGAAGGACATTTGCTGCCAGCTGTGGTGGTGAAGGGATGGTGTGGATGAACACCTGTACCCCAGACCAATACCTGCGAAGTGCACCAAAAAGCTGTAATATTGTTTCATTATGTCTTTTACATGAAGTGAGGAAGCCCAGAACACTAAGGGCATCTATGGAAATCTTTGTTTTCCTTGTGCAGAAAGGGACTAAAAGGCTGTGCTGGAGTTTTTGTGAGTGGCTGGTTTTTAGTGTGCTGCACTTGAAGGACAGAAGCAAACTGAGGGTGTGGGGAAATCGGTGTCCTCTGGTGCTGTCTCAGGAAGCCAATACCTACTGTGATGTTTCAGAGGGAGAACAGAGCTCTCTGTCCTACAGCGTCTTCATAAGCTGTATGTACATACATACACCGGGGAAAATGTGTCTATATAGAGCTCTTTAATGGCCGAGCCAGCAGTATGTAAGCTGACATCAGCGATGCAGGGGTGTGTACATGCAGAGAAGAAGCTGTCTGTTTTCTGAAGAAAATTGCTCCAAACACTGTCATCCTCCCACTGTTACTAACTCCACTCTGCCGAACTGTGATTTTGATGAAAATCCTCTGAAACTCATCACCCTGTGCAGAGCAGCGGCTAGTTTTCTCCTTCCTCAGGCCTGTCCCCTCAGTCTGATCCGGAGCAAAAATAGCCTGAGAACGAAACCACTTGCTACTTAAAGGCCAGGATCTCCCAGGAAGGAGCAGGATGAGACCTATGTTGTGTTACATATCAAGTCCCCTTTTTACACCCAATGAAGACAATTTGCAGCCTGCAGCTCTGTGTGGTGAATGGACCTCAGCTGCATTGATGGCTGAGGCTGAAAGAGGGTCAAAAATGCTACCAAAATCTTGTCAAGGTATTGTGTTGGGGAAATAACCAAGTTGCTGCTCCGTGTGCTCTCATTTCACTAACCTCCTGGCCTGGACCACTGAAATTATTCCAGCTTCAATTATCAGGCAATAGATGGCCCCTTGGTGAAAGCAGGGAAGCGAGTGGCAGTCCTAATTAGATCCTGATCCTGGGGACCTAGAGCTCCTCTCATTTCTAATCCCTTTACAGTCAAAACCCCCAGGATTTAAGTGGAATTGGGTCTGAGGTGACTTGGGATCGAGTCTGTCGCATCTTTGCAAGACAAGCATTTCCTCTCCTGGTTGACAGTAGCAAGACCAGCTCCCTGCGGGAGTGAGCTGTAAAATCTCAAATGGATTTTTTACTTATCATTTGTTGGGTACATGGCTGCAGTAGAGCTGCCCTGGGAACAGTCTGTACCTGTGTCCTCAGCCAGGTTCTTGTCCCCAGCCTAATGGGGGACTAAATGCTGTTCTTTGAGGGGAATGAAGGAAAGAACCAGTGCCTGCAGGTATGAGACGCTGCTCAGAAGTAGCCTAAGAAATATATGCAGTCAGCTTCCCAAATGGCTAAGCTTTGCCACAGTTTAGTTTAGGACACAGGGCAGAAGAGTAGGAGTGGGTGTGTAGAGCAAAATAGTCAATGCTGAAGATCTGCCACCTTCCCTATGCATGCACTGTGGAAGGGTTTCCCCTAGATTAGCTTTCATCTGGTTCCCATGGACTGAGTACCTGGTCTAGTGCCTGGAGTGTATTAAATGTGTATCTTCCGGCTTTCATTTCGTCTGAATGATCTCCACTTTGTACGCTGTGGAAGCAGTTCACAGTATGAACGAAAGTACTGTAGCTGTGCGCATTCCTAATTCAAGCTAAAATGATGGGACAGGTGCATCCTTTCCCCCATCCAGTCCTGGATGAATGGTGTCAGGCCATTGCCTGCAAGAACCTGCACGTTCCCACCTAGCCCTGTCCCCCATCAGCTCAGGGATGCTATCTGTCCCTGAGCTACAAAATCAAAGAGCCCATCATTCCTCTTTTTCCACACTAATTCACCCATATATCACTAGCAGTTACAATTTACCATTTACTCCTAGCATTGGCTAAATAATAGTGACGCTCTCCCTACTGTCATTTAGCTTTGCTAATTTTAGCTCAGATGTAGTTCTTATTTCTTCAGGAAAGCCATGAAACCTTCTTCCAGCTTTGGATTTTATTTCTCTTTGAAGCACAAACAAATTAGGGAAGTTGAGAACTTTATTTTCGGAGTTCATTAAGCCCTTAACAGTAAATCCTTTTCTCACGTTCCAGATGTTGTGGGTTTCTTGACCTCAGTTTATATTTCCCTGTGATGTGAACAAGCTGATGTCTTATTCCAGCCCTACCAATTTCTTTGGAGAGCCAAGCAAAGGGGGATGCAAGTAGCATTTTCAAGGATTTTCAGAGAGAGAGAAAGAATGAAAAAATCTTTGTGCTATCGTGCCAGCCTGATGCTTCGTCTGTAGTCATTAGGCATTGCCGCTGCTGCTTAGCACCCTGACCTCTGCAGAGGTATTTTTACATGTTGAATGCATTTTTACCAATATATTTTTCATTGCCTTCCTTTTCACTCGAGTACTTTACATTTTGGAGGTAGTAGCCTACATTTGGCTATGTCTAAAGCGTGGCCCTTGAATAAATTAAGCGTGTTGTTTTGGCAACACATCAAAATCTGCACAAATCCTTCTTTTCCACTTTTATTCTGCAGTGTTTTGAGCATGCTGAAATTTAGCAGTTTAGGCAGTCCCCTGGATTTGAGTGGAGTCAATTATGCGTTACACACATTAATTAAACACCCAAATATGTCTATTCTCTTCCAGACACTGGTGAATCATTTTAAATGTAGTTTGTGCCTTTTTATCCTCTTCAAATGTTGGATTTTTGAAGACAAGCACCTGCAAGCCTTTTAGGAGGTGTTACCCCTGCTGTTACTGACATTTTAATAAATGCAGAAATAAATGCTCCCCACCAAATTGTCTAATGTCAACACTTACCTCATCGAAAGAAGTGAGTCAGTTTGAACAGAATTTATAACATGTGCTGTACCTATAGCCACCTAACACGAAGTGCATCCAGTTTTGTATCCATTTTTCCTGTTTTCTTTGAAACCATAGTAACTATCAGGCTGCGTTCATAAATATTACAATGAATATTTGTCTTTGTGCACTTGCACAGGGAAACATATGAAAAATGGATCAAAGATAGCAATTCATAAAGGGGAAAAAAAAAAACTCCAGCCTTTCCACATGGCATATCAGTCTGCCCTCCACACAAGCATAGACACTTGCTCTTGCCAGCAAATATTTTATGGGGGCGGCAAGACAAATACAATAATAGAGGGTAATGCCCTGAAGCAAGAGAGCACCTCAAGGCATCGCCAAATGTGACCGGCAAGATGCTCCTTTGCTCTCTGTGGATAAACATTTCTGGGAAGAGAGAGGCTTGCACTGGAATTTTGGCCAGCTGCTGGGGTTTGGTCATCTGTCAGCTGAAATAGCTGGAGGAAATATGGAGAGAAGGAGATGTTTAAACTCAGCTGAATCCAACCTCTGACATTGCAAAGCTTCCTAGGGGCCGCCTAGGCACAGACAGAGCTTAACTCTTGCTATAGGAGGCTTTGGCATCATTTATTTGGCCTTGGGGCTGGCTGGCTGCCCCAGCAGGTAATATTCCTCCTGGAGGGACTACAGGAAAGCAGGAGGTATTTACACATGTAAACTG
>NW_010106987.1:0-1022 GCF_000699245.1 Pterocles gutturalis | reverse complement strand
AGAGCTGGTCAACAGTGTTGTATCATTTCAGCTTTTATAGACAAAGAATTCTGTCTTTTTATGGGTTTTTTAGAAAAGAAAAAAAAAATCAGTATTTTTAGAGTGTTTATTTTACCAGTCTAATATGTTGGCTAGCCTGTGTACTGTCCATTTGCTGAAGGCAGTCTCATGTAAAGAAAATATCTAACAGGATGGTTGTGGAGACAGGTTATGAACTGTTTCAGTTTGGTGAAATCAGGTAACTCTTCGGTTAGAGAGAACTGAAAAACAGAAAAAGCTGCATTTTCTAGCAATAAGTGAAATTTCATACATTTGAGTTTTGTCTGGGTGGTAACAAATAGTTGAGCCCCATAACTGGGATATCCAGGTTTAAGAAGATACCAAAAATTGTCCAGATACATGTTGAAAACAGGTCACCTTTCTACTGTTTCTTGTCGATGGCCAAACCACAAAGGACTTTCTGCCTTTTTTTTTTAGGAGAAGCACATAGAGATGGGGTTATGTTACCTCTGTTCTCTGTGTCTGAGGATTGAAATGGTAGAGAAAATTTAACTGAGCTTTGGGGATTTTTGACAGGTTTAATTCAGGGCTGCGTCACCTTCTCAGTTTCATACTGGAAAGCCAGAATAATTTGGTATTTTCTTTACATAATAGGCATGAGTCTGGTCTCCTCTACACAAAGCCAGGCAGAAACCCATTGCTGATGATGCAGTCCCAGAGTAAAGTATATGTAAGGTATATTATAAGTGAGTGTCTACAATCAGGAGCCACAGCCCCCAGCATCAATAGGATAAAATGTTGGGTTTGTTTTATTTGCCTTCCCATTTGTGACTCTCTGGGTCACACACAAGTCTATGGGGCCAGATGGGATCCACCCGAGAGTACTGAGGGAGCTGGCAGGGGAGCTTCCCAGGCCACTCTCCATCGTTTATCGACAGTCCTGGCTAACAGGGGAGGTCCCAGAAGACTGGAAACTTGCCAATGTGATACATTGGCCGTAAGGAGGACCCAGGGAACTACAG
>NW_010106986.1:0-16419 GCF_000699245.1 Pterocles gutturalis | reverse complement strand
CCAGCAACAAGGAATGTTCAGACATGTTCCCTTAATTTCACTGGTTTTCTTAGAATTTTAGCTATGTTTATACTAAAATTCCCTTCAATTGACTCATCTATAGGCGAAAATACGTATTTTCTGAGTCATTTGTAAAAAATGCTCAAGCTTATGAATGTTGAATATAGTCTTTTCTATTCTGCAACTATTCTCTCAGGCTCAGCTAACAAAGCTGACTATATCAATGAATAGGGTCATCAACTCCCAAATGCTGTTTTTTCTCAGGACACTAAAGCCTGTTTATGTCTTTGGCTTTGCTATCTGTAGAGTCTGCAGCATTTATGTATGTGAGACTTGAGCAGAATGTTAATGATATCAGGTATTTTAGACTGCATTATATTAAAAAAAAAAAAAAAACAAACAAAAACAAAACAAAACAAAACAGCACCAAAAACCACAGCACAAGTTTCTGATAAACTATGGTTGCACTGACTGCTTTTAATACAATATAACAAAGCTGAATGTAAAAGACAAAGACATAGTCATGCTGTTTGTAGTCATATAAAAATGATGCACAGCGAATAAATGTCTTTAATTTCTTTGATTTGTTACCCAAAAGGCAAATATAGGCACAGAAAGGTTAAACTGGGGCGTGGGGAGAGAGAAAGAAGAAAGCTGCTTTTCAACCTGAAATCCCCACCCCCAAGAATTCACATATGATTTAAAGTAGAATTGCTTGTGGGGATGTTTCTCTAAAATGTTAATGCTTTCCCAAAGAATAATAATTTGCTGCTGCCTCTTTAGTGGCACAAATTCTGCATTCCCTAATTTCATGACATCATTTCAAGCATGAATTGTCAGATCTGTTTAAGCTTTCTGTCACGGATGGCAGCTTTCAGTCACACTGCTGAGTAGAGCTCCTTGGTGCGTAGGTGACATTGTAGGTAAATTCACAGACTTTCACTTAATTATCCTTTGCTCTACACACATGGCACTTTCTGGATTTGGAGACAGCCTTTTCTTTAGCATTGTTAAATTTCATACTGTATTTTTCTTTCATCAGGGCATTGAGTGTTTGACCATGCTAAAAATCATGTTATAAACAATGGCAGGAGTAATGACAAAGATCCACAGACATGCCACAACACCACAGCACACCCTTCCAGCCTCATGGCCATGTGCTGTTCAGAGTACAAATTAAATTAAATAAATACGTATTGGTCAAGGCAGAAAAATATGTACATTTTAAGGTATTTTAATAAGACATTTTACAGAATATGCTAAACATTCCACGGTAAGAAAAATATAATAAACATTGGTTTATTCATTAAATTTCAACAAAGTTGCTTACAAATTAGAAAGCAAGATAGATTTATTTCTATTGAAATTTAAAAAGCTGCACAAACAATTAAAGAAACCCAAAACAATCACCAAAACCCAAAACCTGATTACCTTGTGATCTGCAGCTATTTTAGGAAGTTGACAGAAATTTATGACATATTACCATGGCAACAATGGAGTATCTCAATAGCTGTATTGCTTGTGAAGAGAATAAATTCTCAGGATGCATTATAATGCTTATAATTATTGCTCAAACTTCTACATGTTCCACAGAATTTGAAAGTTGTTTTTTTTCTTTCTTTTTTTCCCTTCTTTCTTCTTTTTGCTGCAATAACAATATTTTTTCTTGATGCTTCTTAAAGGAATTTTACCTGTGATAAGTTTCAACAGTGCTCCATTAGTCCACTAGATGGAGCATCTACCATTTCCAGAGGCAGGGGGGGAAGTTATTGAGGAAGATATTTTTCACAAGAAGGGGTTAAAGTCGTTGGAAGTTTAAAGGAGGAGGAAGCACATTTCAATCTATTTAAACTTCTGTTTACAAGGCAGTCTTTTGATTCAGCCTTATTTACCAGAATGAAAAGTGTTTCACATCTACATAATGCATGATGAACTCTGTCTGAGGAAGGATTTAATTTAAAAACAAAACAAAACAAAACAAACCCAAACCAAACCAGCAAGGGAAGTGGAAGGAGCGGGGAGGAAGAAGAGATGTGTTCAAGATTCTCCATGAAGGTTTCAGTGTTTTCCTTAATTGTGTGTGATTTCATATATTTTGATTTAGGGATGCAGCCTGCAGAAATCTTTGGAGACTGCATTAGTTCTGCAAATGAGTAATTTCTGTGGAAAAGAAAAAGAAATTCTAATGAAGCCTATGTAGACTAGTGTGGGTAAGAAAAGGGGGGGAAAATTAAAGATGCGCTTAAATGAAAGGGAAACAGCAGTGGACATTGTACTGCCATAGGATGGCTGTGAAAATCAGGCAGGAGCTCCAAAGCCTTCTTTCAGTTCAGTGAGCACTGAGAGAGTAAAGCTGAGCAGCTGTGAGCATGGAGGTAGTAGGTCAGTGCTGATCTGCTCAGTCCACAGGCCTGGGAAAACCAATGATGTGCGTCATTTGTGAGGTTCAAATCAATAGGATGTTAAGTAAGAGTTCCCTTACTCCCCCTGCCTTCTTCCCCTTACCCCTGGAGACAAGACATTTACTTCCAGCAGCTAAATAAGAATGGATTTCCTGAAAGCTGGCTTTCGGCCAGGTTAATTTATGCACACGCAAACTTACGCTTCACCAATTTACTAAAACCCATCATTTAAGCCTGTTCAAATGTGCAGCTGTTTAAATGAGGTTGGAAGCAATTTTGCCACATGATGCTGATGTCAGTTAAAAGCTCAGTATTAGCGAAATGGGAAGGCATCAACAGAGTGTGTCTGCTACAGTGATCTGTGTTCCCCAGTGTCTAATGGATCAGGGAGACAGATATGCCGAGCTCATCGGCCTGTGAAGTTAAATTCAGATCTATTACCTATCACACACACGCGTGTGTACGAGGGGAAGCATTTTAAGTAGAATGAGAATTAGTTTGGTTCTGGCGAACATCCAGGGTGAGTCTGAATGGAGACTTTCAGGAAAAGCAGGATATAAAACTGCCAAGTGTGAAAATGGCTACAAACGGTAGTTTATGGGGGGGGGGAAGTACTCAGAAATCTCTACATACCAGTAAGACAACTTGGGTAAAGAATGCATTTCCCAGAGTGTGACAGATGTGTGTTTTAAATATGAGGAGACAGGTATAAAGCTACAGGATTATTTTCTTAAACAATATAAGTAAAAGACACCATAAAAGATCTGCTTTTAACTATCATTTTGGGAAAATAACAGACTAAAAAGGAACTGAAAATATATAAATAAATATTGACCAAAGGCCATTTATTGAAATTTTATGAAGAAGGATGAAATTTGGATTATTGAAATTCTCTAATAACAACATGTATATTCTTTCTGCTGTATCTGACATAGATATAATTATTTTAATATTTTGAAGACTTACCTGCTAACTTATATCTTAATATAAGTAAGGTGAGAAGAAGATGGAAAGTTAGAGGAGTGTTCTTTCTCCACAGGCCCTGCTGAAGCAGTATTTTTCAGTTCCTGACTTACAGTACAGCACTCATATCTATGCAATAGTCAGAATATTTAAGTATGGTTTATCTGAGATATAACCTTCTTGAAATCCTTCTGTTCTCCAGGTTCCTTTAGGGTCAATTTAAAAATGGAGTAAAAACTTTTATTTCTGATTCTCTCTAGTTTATATTTTGGGATTTTTTTTTTTTTGAGAAATTTAAGCTCTTCAGATTTTGTTAAGTTTCAATAAAATTTAATGGGGGTATTTTCACTACCTTCAGCTGCAGCTGAGTTGACACACCTTGAATCTAACATGCTGCTATACTAATTCAATGACAGGTAGTTTAAAATGCTGAGTAGATTAGAACAAAATTAGATACTTTATAAAAACACAAATCTGAGTTAACTGAGAAGAATGTAACAATTTCTGGACTTTTAAAACATGGGTTATTGACTTCCCTGTTCATAATTGCTTCTTTGGAGCTATTATGCTCTCATGTAAATACATATTTAGAGGCATTTCAGAAATGAGATTATTTGCCTAGTAGACCGTGACTGTTCCAAAGGATTTACAGCACATACTGCAGTGAAACTGACAAAAGTTATGTATAAAGTATTATAAGCCACTCAGAATGTCTTAGCCATTTAATACAGCAAAAGACAAAGAAAGAACTTTGACTTTGCACAAAATCATGTTTGCATTAATCTTATAAACAGTTTTGTAATCTTTAAACTGTGTCATTCCCACAAACTCACAGCAATGGCAGCTAATTCTGAAAGTTACTTCCTGTCAGAAAACCTAAAATGAGTGGAAGCAAAACAACAGAAGCAAACTCAAGAGCTTTCTGATCTCTTAGGTAGTTGTTCTACAAGAATGTATTTGGAAATGTAGGAATAAAAACAGTTTGGCAAGCAGGAAGAGTCCTGACAGGACAAATTTATCTGCAGAGAAGAGGGCTGGGTTCGCTGTTAAGGCACTCTATTGGGATTCTAGTTCAGCAATAAATCTTAAAATTTTGTGTGTCTCATCACCGTATTATAATTCAAATATCATAACATGATTTTACACTTGAATTGAAGTGTTTTTTTTCAATGGATGTTATAGTTAGACGTAATAGAATAGTACACAATGTTGTTCCTGACACATCTCCCCGAACTAAGATCAGAGGATTTATCTCAGCTGCTTAATGACCTTTTCTATTCATGATCAATTGTTTGATTTAAATGGCCTTCATATGAGCATTCAGCTAAGGTTTTATTTTTTGATTACAAGGATACATTCAAACAGTTGAATGACAGAGCAAAATTATTTTTGAAAAGAAATAAGGGCATTTAATTTAGGACATCATGCATTCACAGAGCACAGGAATCAGTATCATCTGACTTGAACAAAGATTCACAAACTGACCTAATCAATTCTAAAAAGCAAAATCTATCTGTTTAAAAGAGGTTTTGTTTAGAAAAAGGTTGATCAGTTAAACAAATGGTCACAATCTGACTTTGGTGGCTTAGCCAAATAATAGATTGCTTGTCTAATCCTGATTATAATTATAAATATGTTAAAATCCATCATGTTTACGACAATACTGGATATAATGCGGTGGACAAGCAACTTTTCAAATACTACCTGCTAAAACAGGTGGTTCAGACTTGTTCAAAGTTTGCTTACCACTATATGCTGCATGCTTGGACAATCTCCTGCACTCCCAGTTGTACGCAACAGCACAATACAGTAATGAGCACAAGGCAGCCTGGCAGATGTAAACAGTGACCCTTCACTAACATTGGCTAGCCAGTTTGGCTGCCCTTCTTCAGTTATGACAGTGTTTATTATGAAGACAGTATTAGATAAAACCGTATTTCTTATCTTTTGTGGTAAATGGAAATAATGATACTTTAGGGTAACCAGAATTTTTCGTGATTTTTACTAACAACAGAGTTCTTAAGAAATCTGGAAAGAATTTCATTTAGATTATTCTAATAACAAGCAAACTCAACCCTCTGATTTTAATATCGTTTATTTTCAGTCACCAAACTTAGTAAAGAAGGTACCTACTCTAAACTCTTACATGCTTTCGAAAAGACGAGTAAATAAAACTAAACAACACTTCTGATGTGTATCTGCTCTGGAAGAACCTTCCTTGCTATCTTTGTTAGTATAGTGTTGTGAGAGAGAAATGCTCCCTAACGTACCTGGTTTAATGTGTCAGAGGTAAGCCGTATGGCGCTCTCTCACAGTGGACAACTGTATTTCTCAAACTCAGTCAACTTCAACATGACATCAAATGTAATATTCCTGTATGCATTGCTCTAAATACAATGTACCGACAATGTATGAATAATCATCTGAGGAGAAGATTTTTCATCTCAGCAACACAATTACCTTTGTAATATGTTATGAGGACTCTTTTGCTTCATTCTGTGTGAATTACTCCTCTATATAGTACTTTTAAAACACAGAATAATTAACTTTCCAAAACTGAAGTGTCCTATCATTCTTATTTTCATGTATTCTTAGACTTAACATATTTTTCCACTGCTGACTTCTCCTTTAATATCTCACTTTGAATATTTTAACTATTTAAATCCTTCTATCCTTCTCATTACAAGTTTGTGAAAAACAGCTTTATAAATCACCTTCAGGGTTGATCTACCTTCAGCTATCCTGCTACAGGGAGAGGAAGCAGACTACAAGACTTTGAGAACTCAATTCTATTTCATGATTAGGTGATTTTCTTCAAAATTTAGGTCATTTTGTGGTAGCATTTGAATTATTAAAAAAAAAAAAATCCACTAAGTTGCAGTAATTTAAAATTAGTTTCCACCGAATTAAATGTGGAAATTTACCAAGGAGAAATAGCTTTTATTGCAAGTGTTGAAATAAAACATTTTGAAATTACTCCCCAAATTACATTTTTATCTCAAAGTGACATTTGTAGTTTCAAACTTATTTTTAGAAATGACATTTAATTTCAAAATAGATGTTATTTAAAACAATAATTTTTAACAAGAAATGTTTCTTTCTTTGAAACTTTGAATTGAAGCCCATTTTTTCTTCAGTTTTCCTAACTAAAAAATCATAATGTAATATGTGAATTTTGACAGAAAAAACAGTTTTGCTTCTCGCCCACAACCCCCGCCAAGAAAATCTGGTTAGTGAAAAAAAGATAACGGACACACTGTTTAATGACTCTGAAGTTCTTAATAACTCTTCATTTAATTTTCCATACTTTTGACCTAGAAATGAGAGATCATAGCATAGCATATAGCAAGATAGTAGGATCTATCATGTATACATGCTATATATCTACAAAGTAATTAATGGGAAAAATGGGTCATTTGAGCTAAAAAAGTATTAGTAATAATACTGCACTTTATATCTGGACAAAATTCCTTTTTATTTTGAAGAAAATGAAACCTTCACACTGCTAAATGCAAGGCACTTTTAATGTGATAAAATTCTTTCTAGCCCTTTTAAACAGTGCTAGAAAATAATAATAATAATAAATAAATAGCTAAACAAAGCTAAACATAAAAAAAAAAAAACACATTCCCCCGCAGACAAAACAAAACAAAACCCAAGAACACCATGAGAAATCCATCAGGAGAAAACAAGAGGTGATTTTGTGAGTGCCCAGCTAATGAATCATGGTTTCCATGGATTTGATCCTTATCCCTGTGTCTAACAGAAGTCTAGTCTAAAGCTTTCCCCTTAGCTGAAGTATTCACAATTTATTTTCTGTGTGGATTATATGACATCTAATAAAGGTTGTGTTTATACTGCAACTTTTCTCTCAAGAACAGCTCAACTGGGAGCATATCCTTTGTTTGTCTGACATTCTTCACAAAAACTACAGAAACGTAATAACCTTTGAAGACTAGGAGTTTGCCAAATTTGACCGAGAATTTGATCGAGATTGCCTAGTTGTGCAGCAGTTATTTGATGTGCAGGCAGTCTGACAATAAACTAGGCAAACACACACCCAAGTGTGATTATACAGCACTCATGGGAAAACAGGTTAAAAAAGAACTAAAGGGAAGTGCAGTGAGATAAGAAAAGAGAGAGCTTTGGCAAACTGCAGACAGGAATATCTTGATAGACCTCTTCAGTAGTGGAAGCTGTCAAGTCCAGGGACCAGTTCTAACCAGTTTGTAAGGGTAGCGTCTATGAGCTCAAGTACACACTGTGAAAGTCCTACCTTCATATAAAACTGCTGTCAGGGACAAGAGAAAATACTACTTTACCTTTGCAAGATAAAATGGAATATATCTCTTTCTGTCAAGACAGCATTTCTTACAGCCACAGTGTGATTGGCAGCAGTGTGTGAGAATGTCTGTTCAGTGATCTTTCCTAAGTAATTATTTGTCAGAGCAACGTCTCATGTTTCTATCAATAGAATAATTGACTAAGTTTATTATGAAACTAGAATAAACCTACTCATTTTTGACCAGTGTTACTTTGGTTTTTTGCAAGTAAAACTTTGATTAAATTTAGTTCTAGAAGGGATTTGTTATTGTTGTTGTTGATGGACTAGAAAAAGAAGAATTTTCACAATTAAGCGAAAAACCAAACGATCATTCAGCTGATACATGAAAAGTGTTCAGTTAAGTGTATTGTCATACTACTTCTTCCTTTATTCATATCAACTACTAACACAAGAGACATTAAAATGCTATGAAAGTTAGATTAATAGTCACTTAAATATAGTCTGACTGCAAAGTAACTGAACTGAATGTTTCAGAACATTTCCATAATTGACAATTTGCATATTTGTTTTGCCATATTGCTCAATGATTAACATATTTATAGATATTAGAACTGGATCACAAATGATTTAGCACTTGAAAAAAAAAAAGTCTTAAATTCATTAAATAGTGAAAATTTCAATAAAATTCAGTTGTTATTTCCTTGGGAGAAAAAAGGTACTTTACAAGTATCAGACCTTTTTTTCTTTTTAAAGTTCACCCACAATCAACTCAATTTCAGTTTGCACTGTTGCTTCAGTTTGCACCATAAAATATTTCATTTAGTATCATTGACAATGAGCCTCTTCCATTTCTCTATTAACATCTGTGAAGCTATGGAAAATAATGGAAATTGTTTGCCTGTGCTTCAGTTCTGTAATAAGTCAGGCACCTCCAGAAGGCATATTACCCCTGAGGTTGCTATCCGAGAAGGGCTGCCCTGTGGGCACGAGCATCTCTCTCTCTTGATACTCGATAAGCCTGGATGACTAGCTTAGTCCACATGATTTTAAGGCAGCTAAAGCTGAATGTTTGAATCTCATCTCTAGAGTCCATACTTGGCATGTACATAAAGCAAAAGATGGATTTGAGGAGGGAAATGTCTAGACCCTACAATCTCCACATATAATTAGATTAATGACAACTCTCTAGAGACTCCATCACTGGAGGAAATTAATTGTCTGATCCAGATCTCACAGACAGCAACTATAAGATTCTTAGTGCCTTGAACAGAATTTGTATTATGCCACAGCTTACAATGTTTTTCTTTTTGCTCATCTGTATGAAAATGTTTACACTAAACTGTAAAGTAAACAAATAAAAAAGGCATAACGGTAGGATTTATCTTACCTAACTTTAGACATAAAACAATTAGTTATTTGAGGCTAAGATAATCATCCTAGGCTCTTTTTGTAGCTTAGTGAAGATAAATAGACACCTGCAAAGGGTAATCCATCTCATTGAGTTTAGACAGTCATCTTGAGCCAAGAAAAATCTCTCCTGGATGTGTCTATCTTTCTCCACTGAATAAAATGGAAGCAGACAGTGATTAGTTCAGAAATCAACAATTCATTCTTAAGAATCTAAGCCAGGCAAATCGAATCCCATCATAGACTGGATAATATTCAAACTCCTTCCCTTAACGCTTTCACTATTAGCCATTCAGTGAAATGGTCAAGCCTAGAAACAGAGCAAATTTTTTCAACCAAATGGTTGTATTTCATAAATTTCACAGGGCAAGTGAAAAAACAGATGTTGTAGTCTATAAAAGGGGACTACAGGAATACTTACTCCTCCCTCAACCCCCAAAGACTAACATTTTTCGTAGATAGGACAGTTTCTCACAAATCAAGGTTCTTTCCTGGAGGTCTGCATAGCATAGATGGCCTTGCCTGTGTTCTGCTGAACAGACTCTTAGGTTATATTTAATTAATAGCTTTACTACATAGCAAAAAACCAACATACCAATACAACCTTGTAAAAATGCAAAGCATTTATATGAATCTAAGATTTTAAGATTTCATTATTTTTATATTTTGTTAACCCAAATAATATTTTTCATAATTTGCAAAATTTAGAGTTATAAGGCTGGACATCACTCCATCCCTATCCTCCTCAGAAGATTTATACGATATCAGCCTTTCCAGATGCTTATTAATTGTGTTGTAAAAACCATTACTAAGAAGATAAACACATTTTTGCCAGGTAGAATATAACTTTTGTAAGTTTTCAAAAAGGGTTTTTTTTCCTCATTATATTTGAATGCATGTTTTAATTGCCAAAAAATATGTATTTTTTTTATTGTTTTAGTGTTTTGCATCAGTTGAGGGCTAGTGCCACTCACCAGCTCATTAAGTGAATACCTTTACTCACCAGCTGGACTGGAAGGTCCTCAGAGGAGGTGAGCAATTAAAGCCCTGCAGGAGCAACAAATTACAAATCTGCTTCAGATCACAAATATTGTGATACACAATGCCACCTGATGTTTGATTTCATTATCAGTAACTTGACATTTACTACAAATAAGCAGACCTATATTTAAGGTTGATTTGAACACATCTGGCGTGTCTTCACAGTGAGTCCAGGTTTTCTCATTGTTTCTCATTCCTGGTGCTGCTTCTTAATGGTCAATTTAGGAATTGCTTTTCCATTGTTTTCCTTTTTGCCCCTCCATCCCTCAGTCAGTCTTTCTAAGGTCTTGGGTAATAAGAGTTAATCTCTTCAGTAAAGGTCTTTACCACATTTGTCTCAGACATCTGTTTTCATTCCCCCTGTTTACTTCCATTCATTTTTCATTCCTCGTAATTACTGTGATTTTCAGTGCTGCTTCGACTTTATGCTGATATCAAAATGCTGCCTTATTTGACTATGTGGTTCTTGGTGCACTTCAACACTGTATGAATAACAGTGCCTCTAGCTGATTAAGCCAACTGCTTTTGTAACTTACGGTTTGCTGCAAAACTTGTAGGAATTTTCATTAGCTTAGGCATCAAACAAAAAAACTCATTGCTTTTTTTTTAGTATAAACCTGTCTTTTGAACCAGGACATCGCTGGGTTCCTTCTGACGACTCTTATCTTCAACTTCCCTGATGAATTGGATAAGCAACATGATAGATTTTGTTGCTTCCTTCTCAGTGTTCTCTAATTTGCCTCAAAGTTTAAGTTAGCTGATAAAGTATTCATTTGGAGGCCTCACAAAACTTCTTTGTATTCTTGGAAGTTATCCTGTTCCAGTGCAGTGAAATAGCTACTTCAAGTTTATGATAAATTATGATCATTTTCATTCATCTCAAACTGAAGTTAACTTTTGATAATCTGTGTAAGGTGTTAAAATCTATTGGAAACCCTGATGCTTTTCCACCAAGTGCTGCCTACACACTTACTCCTCTTTAGTTTTGATTTCTCCTCCAAATACTTTGTTTTTGGTTTTATTGAGTATGAGCTTGATAATTTCATATCACTTCTCCAAATTATTAAAATCGTGTTGAATTTTCACTTTGTTTTCCAAAGAGCCCCCTCACTTTTTAGAGACTTCCATTGATTTTTTAACTACTCCCTAATAAGTCACCTAAGTTATTAAAGCAAACACTGAACAGGACAAGGACAAAATCCCAAGGAACAGCAATTATGGGAGTTGAATAGTGACATTAAGTAATTGATATATATCCTTTGTATATATATTTTAACCAGTAATGCCAACATTGATTAGTTTATTCGGATTTTACTCTTTAGTTTTCTAATGACACAAAGGGCTGTACCAAAATTATCACTGATGCGACCATAGGTTAAAATCAAATTACACACTTGTTCTCACAAACTAAGAAAGCTTGAATCTTAGAAAAACAAACAAACAAACAAACAAAACCCCCCAAAACCAAACCCAAAACAAACAAAAAAACAAACCCAAGAAAGGAAAAAATGCCCTCTAAATTAGTTGAGGTAAGTTCTTTTTGACCAATCTATGTGGGTTCTTTCTTTTTGCATCACCATTTTCTAACAGAAAAATGAGTCAGTGTAAAGAATACTACATGAATTTTATGAAGAGGCAGACAGGATATTGAAGGTTTCTTTCATGCTTTATAACAACTGCACATATCAAACTTTCCTATTCTTCAACAATAATGAACTACTCAAAGTCTCACGTGGTCTAACTTAAAAGAATAGTTACTTATAGTATGGTCCAGAATGTTGACATAGACTGAATGATGAAATGCAGATTCAGTTTTCAGCTTCCTTCAAGACTGGATATTGAGCCAGAATTGTCACCCTTATGTTCATAGAAACAGAGCAACTCCTTTCCAAAACAAAACAAAACAAAACAAAACAAACAAACATACAAACAAACAAACAAAAAACCCCAACAAATTCAACATCATTAATAAGTTCATGATTTACAGACACATGTATTGAGTCCCAGCAAAATGTTTTTTACTAAACTAATGGATCTTCATCCAACTTCCCAGTATCTCTTCTGGCACCAGCTACTCTTGACCTGTCCAATTTAGAAGAGAAAACATCCTGTTAATTTTGAGTAAAATGTAGCATGTGTTCAGGAGTTTAGCCATTTGGTAAGATTTCCAGTTTGCAGATTTGTCAAGCATCTCATTCAGGACAGACAGATAGTAGCCCAATTTCTTAATATGCTCAATACATGTTAAGATGAAAACATAACTGCAAGTCTTTTTTATACTATCCAGAAGAGGTGACATTATCACAATTGTTTAAAAAAGATGCAAGTAAAAAATACAATAAAAACCATCTTAATTTTCTTAGAAAATATTATTTCATAAATCTTTCTCTCTCATTCCTCTTATTTACTGTTTTCTTTCTGATTAGCTGCTGGTACTAGATTTTACATCTAACATTTACTGTGGTATTGAAGGAGTCCAGACCTGTTTAATATTTGTCCTGAAAGTCCTTCTATCAATTTACTAAATTAAATATAGTTTAGAAATAATTAGAATAAAGGTTATTTTTTTTCACAGAAATATAAATGCATTTTTGTTAACTGGGAATCATGTCACTAGTAAAGTATACTTTGTTTCAACGAAGTGTACCTCTAGCCTCTTTAGTGGTTGCTTGGCCTTTTTTTCAGTGGGGAATGGGTGTTGTAATTGATCTTCCATTACATATCAGCCAAGAGAAGTTACAAGCATCTTTACTGACTCTTTGTAGATAGTTCAGTAGATCTTAGACTGATAGAGACCAAGTATGAATACAATCGATCACTTTGGAGAGAAAATGAACCACCTCTGAATCAAAACTTCTTAAAAAAATCTTTTCTGCACTTTCCCGCCTCGTTTAACACTATTCTTTCACTTATTCTCACTAGTCAGGAAATGAAAGTTTCTTCTTTTTAGTATTTACTAATTTATTTCTCACTGATGTTTTAGGATACAAGAAATCAGTTCACATAACCAGTGAGGCTATGTAGGTGGCAGAACATCCCTCTGGGACCCTCATAAGTATTCCTTTTTCATCATTGTCTATGACGGAAATGACACATTGCTTCCTTAGGAATCTAATACTTGAGTGTATATATGCATCTCATTCTGCACAACCTCTGAATCAGTGGAATTACAATGTGCACAAAAAAAAAAAAAAAAAATTAATTCCTTCTATTCATTTGAAGATGAAACAGAACTATATGGTTTGGTGCAGTTTAGTCTGGTTTAGTTTGGTTCCTTTCAGAAAGTTCCATAAGCAGTTGAAAGCTGGTTGACTAGAAAGTTAAGAAGTCAGACAGGATTGAACATTCATATTTCAGTTCACTGTTTTGTAGAATTGCTGAATGTAAAACCAATGCCATTTATACTTGCTCTTTCTCCTCACATTCAGTTCTTGTCTCCTGCTAACCCAAGTGTATTTGTTCCTGCTGCTGCTGCTGTTGCTTCCCTCCCTCTGATAGCTGGTGTGCCCCTAAATGATGCTACAACACATATGTCGACAACTGTCCACTGTCCTTCCCATTAGAAAGCACTATGCAACAGATGGTTCAAATGGTCCAGCATGTACTTACTGGAAAGAGGTAAAGAAGAGCTGCCAGTTTGTTGATTTTGGCTTTATGCCACATGGTATGAATGACAGGTTGGGGAAACAGAGATTTCACAAAAAATACTTAATTTTTTTTTATGATTATTTGCCACTGGGCTTAGTTTATTTGTTTTCTTGTTCCTTTATCAAGACTATATTGGCAGCATCCCATGTCACAGACTATTCCCCAACAGATCTAGCTTTCTGATCGGTTCTATTTCTTCAGAAATAGAGGGTACACTAAATATCTTCACTTCTACACAAGTCTTCTATGCTTTTTGTTAATTAGGAATATGGATATACTATTTGATCTTAATTAAGTTAAAACAATGCAAAAACCAAGAATCATGGAATAATTCATGTTTGAAGTAACCTCAGTACATCTTGAATCTACCCTCTGGTTCAAAGGTGCCAGTTATAGGTCAGACCAGGTTGCTCAGGGCTTTATCCTTGTGGTGGGTTGACATTGGCTGGACACCAGGTGTCCACCAGACCTCTCTATCACTGCCCCTCCTCAGCCGGACAAGGGAGAGAAAAAATAATGAAAGGTTCTTGGGTCAAGATAAAGACAGTTTAATAAAGCAAAAGAAAAGCTGCACGTGGAAGCAAAGGAAAACAAAAGGTTTTTTTTTCTCTACTTTCCATCAGCAGGCATGTCCCAACACTTCCTGGGCAGTAGGGCTTTAGTACGCTTAGTGGTTGCTTCAGAGGACAAATGTCATCATAAAGAATGCTCCCCTCCCCTCCTCCTTTCTCTTAGCTTTTGTGGCATAGAATATCCTTTTGGTCAGTTTGGGTCAACTGTCCTGGCTATGTCCCCTCCCCAAATCTTGCCCACACCGATCCTACTGGCCTTTGGGGGTGATGAGGGAGGAGGATGTTGGGGAGACAGCCTTGCTGTGTGAGCACTCCTCAGCAGTAGCCAAAACACTCTGTGTTATAAACACCCTTCTAACTACCAATGCAAGACACGGCACTGTGAGGGCTGCTATGGGGAAATTAACTCCATCCCAGCCAGATCCAATACAATCCTCTTGGATCTTTAACACCTTGAAGGACAGAGACTGCACAACCTCTCTGGGTAAGTGGCACTACTGCTGGACCTTTTTCATGGTGAAAAAGATCTTCCCTAAACAGCTTTTATGAGAATGATATTTAAATCTTTTCAGATAAAGAGGAAAGAGATAATTTGCAATCTTTAGTGTTATTTCTTGTCACTCTTCGTATTCTTGCAATATGGTTGAATGGGTTACATACACATTTTTGAAGATGAAGATGAGAGTCTGGTGTGCCAGCAGTTTGGTTAGAGGATTTCTTCTAGGTGAAGGTGTGCTTCTGTCGTACGGCTTTGTTGAGTTACAAGCAATGGTTGTAAAACTCATATATGGTCCCCATCCTTCAAATCCCAAATGTAGGAAGATCTTTACCCTTTCTCCTACTGATGTTATTCACTTACAGAGCTCTCCTTCATATGACTTTTATGCGCTACTACACCAAATGTTCCAGCATAGAGCAGCACCAGCTGAGTGAGTCTGGTGGGCTGACAGCTGTTTTCATCACATGTTGGATCTGACATCTTCTGCACAATCATTGAAGTGAATTTTGCTGTTGCTTCTTCTACTACTACTCTGAATACAGACAAAATTCATTCCGCTTCTGAGCTACTGTTTACATAGATTATTTCCACAAGCCATGAAGTGGAATAAATGGATCTATCATAAAAACATGTTTACCTTCTCCAAGCAAATACAGAAAAATCTGCTAACATCCAGGCCAGTGTAGGTGTAATGTCACGTGTTATGGCTACACTTCACTTCAGAATATGTAGCATACCTGAAAGAGTCTATATTTCTCTACCTAATTATCTAGCTATCTACATCTACCATTAAAAGGCTCTAAATCTGTCAAAGAAAGGTGAATTTTCAGGAGTTATTTGATCTCACATGAGCACACAGGAAACAAAGTAAACAGTTATGGTGTCGCCTGCATTTTAACGATTTGGACTGTGTTCCATTCTTCCTCATATCACAGGCATCATATCCAAGATTGTACCAATGAGTTTCTGCATAATAGAGAGAATACTTACCTAAGAAAAGTATTTTAAAGATTCGTATATTCCAGTTTCTCATATTCTTATCTTCTGCAATAAACAAAAGCTTATGAGCACATTAGAAAGAGGATATAATGCAAGTGTTATATTAACAAGTTTAGTGTGCTGGAGAAATTGAACTTTTTTGAGGCTTTTTTAAAGGTTCAAAGACAAAATATATCTTCAAGATGTGTTTGAATAAGGAGAGGGATATAAACTTACCACACATGCCGAACAGATGTGTGGAATGAGAAAGAAAAAAGATGTCTTTTGGGTGATACAGATGAAAGTCCATTAAAGACTGGCATCGCAAAACAACACAAGTGTGCTAAGCAGTATTTTTCTTGAATAGATTAATATTTTCATCTGTTTTTCGCTATGTTATTCATTAATACTTTGTTTGTTTGTTTAGAGGTTGTTAAAAAATATCAGTCAAGTAAAATATTGGGCCTTTTTTTTTCCCTTTTAACTGATGAATATTTCTATTAGTCACATACTTTCAAAGTTACAGATTGTAAGAATGGTCTTGGTGCTTTGACTTTCCTTTAGCTTCTTTTTCCTCAGTTCTTGGTAGAGGTAGATCATAGAATCACGGAATCGTAGAATCAT
>NW_010106985.1:0-1260 GCF_000699245.1 Pterocles gutturalis | reverse complement strand
CACATTCCCGCGTCATGAATTTTGACTTCAGTTAGAAAGAGATTTTTCCAAAATGGAAATCTTCTCATTCAAGGAAGTTGCATTTTACGAACTTCCTGTCAGAGTGGATTTTCAGAGATAACATGCTTAGCAGTGGAAATCATCAGCGACAAGACGTTTCGCTCTCTTTAAAAAAAAAGTCGATTTCCTTGCAAAGACCTGAGCACAGCACGTCTTCCAAAAGTCGATTGCATCGCAGGGCTTTGGCTTCTCAGTTGTAGTAGTCCAGATGCCGTAAAAACCTGTTGCTCTGTGCGCATCCGTACAGCCAATAGCATCGGCAAATCTGCCAATCCTCTTTCGGTAGCCTTACCTATTGCAGCACTGGGGATTTGTTTGGTGTTTTTTTCCTGTCTCCCCCCCTCCCCACCCCACAGTAAAACCATCTGGGGGATCTTTTATCTCCTCACTGGTTTTTCTATCATAAGTGAAACTTTCAAAAAAAGTTAAAATTGTGTAACTTAAAAACGGACTTGCATTGTTGAAACTGTCACTGCCAAATAGCTGTAGCGTATAATTTATTAGGTGTACGTAAGCAGTTAGGTATTTGTTCTAAATCGTTAAAAAGAGAAGCAACTGAATGTTGCGGGGTGTTTTTCCCACAATATGTTGACAGAGCGCTCTGAAGTACTTTATTTCTGCCTTGCTTTCCACGGCATGCTTCCCTGGCAGTTCCGTAGCATCCCTCCTGGGCTGTGCAGCTGGCCAGATGTCCCTGCTAATTCTTTACCACACAAAAAAACCCCCCTTGTCAAATTCTAACCATGTCTTTTGGAGGTCGATAATTTAATGGTATTGGTTCACAGCTACGCAAGTTAAATTAATGCAAAAGGAAAATCAAGGACTTCTAGAGTACAGGTATGTTTTTTGGATGTCTATAAACACACGCACCTTTTTAGTATCAGGTGAATTACTGAGACTGGTTCTTAATTTATTATTTTACTGTTTAAAATGTTAAGCCTTGTTTCCAATGTTCTCGTTCAAGCAAGGAAGATGTGCAGCAGCATCAGCGGCGGCAGGGCTGTGGTGGTGGATCCATAAGTGCAGATTCTGATCACGGTACAGCCGTGTTGTGCAGCCTCGCAGGGTTCTCTCCCTGCGGCAGTGCTGTGAGGAAGGGACGAGACTCTTCACGGCACCAGCGAGGGGGTTTACTTTTCTGCTAAGCATGTGTTCGAAATCATCTCAATTTGTCTTAACATGGATTTTAGGTGTTCAGCT
>NW_010106984.1:615-1711 GCF_000699245.1 Pterocles gutturalis | reverse complement strand
CACTGCTCACTGCCGGGGGTCGGCGGCCGGCTCCCCCACGACCCCGGTGATCCCCCCACACCAAACCTGGCCTGAGCCCTCGCTCCCAACGCGAACACCCCTTCCCCGGCCGGCTGTCACATCACTGCCTGGAGAAGGGCAGCTTCCAGATGGCCCTGGGTCAGGGAGGGCAGAGGGAGCTTTTGAAGAGCCTGCAGAACGAGAGCGCTTCCTTTGTTTTCAAAATGTAACGTAAATACACGTTTACCCTTATCAAAAAACCGAGAGCCCATCCAGAAGTGTAAACACAAGGAAATTTGTCTGCGTTGAATTACATGAATTACACCATCTGGCTGGCGGGAATACAGAAAGGAAATAAAGCACCAACAGCGGCGTGCAAACCAGGCTGTGGGATGGATTTGCTCTTTGTAATCAAAGTCTGTAATCTGCAAGCCCACAGAATTCACTGCAGTGTGGATCCTCAGCTGCTTCAGACGGACGTCCGTGTGTCCATGCCTCAGAGCCTGACCCGCTGCCCTCGCTGGCCAACACCCTGGTGTGCGAACACGCTCCCTCCGCTCTCACGCGCCAGTAAAGCAAAATCAATGTGTAAGCGCCTGCAAAGCTGAGCCCAAAGGGTGGGTTGGGGCGGCTGAAGCTGGAGGCTTTTGGTCTCCTCTGAAGACACCCAGCTGCACGGGCACTGCATAAACACCTGGGGAGCACGGTGTGCGCACAGGTTGGACACCTTCTCTGTTTTACTTTGAAGGAGCCCCAAGCCAGCACTCTTAAATCTTGCTAGCTACTGTAAAAGGCACGTTTATTTTTACAACACTTCCTTATTTGGCTTCTTACAGTTGCTGCTTTCAATTGTATTTAAAATTGTTGTATAGCATCCAGAGCCATTAGGGCATGCTTTATAAATACAATTAATTATCATTATTATTATTATTATTATTACAGCTTTACAATCTCTCTTTTCTTTTGCCAAGAGCTGCTCCCTAGAGGTGGTTCAAAGCAAAAGGAGTCTCATCTTGTTTTTATTTGTCCTGCCTTATCTGCCTTAATTAAGTATTTGGGCTCTTTACGGCAGGGGAGCTGGGTTTTTTAGTCTGCA
>NW_010106984.1:0-582 GCF_000699245.1 Pterocles gutturalis | reverse complement strand
CTGTTGTAAAAATAATATTTATGGCTGCAGTGAATTGGTCTGGCTCCATCTGTAGTGGACAAAGCAGAAGTAAGATGCTCTGAAATACAGAACAAGTAAAAAGCCTTTCTCTCTCCTAAAGAACAATAAAATAAAATGAGGAATCATCTGTTCTTACCAAACAACATCACAGGTTGAGGTGTGACTAAACTGAGGTTTAAACCATATGAACGCTTGCAGGGCTCCCGCTGTGGGGGGCTGCCTGCCCACGTGTAGGCTCCACAGCAGACCCATGGATGCAGGATGCTCACTGGGAACCAACTGGAAGAAACATTGGCATTAAAGAGGCAGAATGACATCACGGGGCTTTTAACAAGCAGTCACTTCTATACAGAGAGAGCACCAATCCGCCTTTCCCTAACTCCTATTAATTTTTTCCTAAGTCCTGTTTTTTACACTGCATCCCCTTTGACTAGTATGTATTGTATTTTTCACTCAAATATTCAGTAAATATTTTGCCAGAGTATTTGACAAATATTCAGCAAATATTTTCCCAAATTATTTGCCAAATATTCACCAAATCTCTGCATTTGCCTGGATTTC
>NW_010106983.1:0-825 GCF_000699245.1 Pterocles gutturalis | reverse complement strand
AAGGTAGCCAGCCCTTCCTGCCTCTGTCTGTCCCACTGACCCTCGCAGCAAGGCTCCTCTCAGAGCAGCAGGTCTCAGCCTTGTCCTGTGCAGGTGAGGACATGATTTAAGGTCAACGTCAAAGGGGACCAGAGGTAATTCAATCGCTGGCATCCCAAAGACAGACAGCAACATGCAAATGCAGGGACGGGTCAGGGAGTGCTCTGGATTTAAGATAGTTTCTGCCCTAATGCCTTAAACGAACAATAAATATAACTTTTATTATATGGCTCTCCAGCAAAGGGGCATCCTTTGAGGGGGAATAGACAATACTGTATCAAAGAATAATAATTAAAAAAAAAAAAAGCAAAACCATCATCAGTGTGATCAATTTGTATTCTTACTTTCTAAATCACTGGATAAATTTCTGCTATTGTCTGGGAGACATTTTTAGAGAGAAGCAATTAAAAAACCAAAAAATTACAGTCCCCTAATTTATAGAGTAGCACATTAAAAATATTTCTGTTCCTTGAGAATTAAGACTAACAGAGACAACCAGGACATTCCCTCAACTCCAACAGCCCATTTTAGGATTTTTTTAATATAACAAGATAAAAATAATAAAACATCTTTAATCCATAGTTATTCTTAAAAACCTTTCCTCCAAACTGGAAGTTTTCTCTTAAATAAAGGAGATATCCTTTGGGAAGACAATTGTGTGCTAATTAGTTTTTCAATTTCTCCATCCATATTTCTCATGTCAAGCTTTTTCATATCTTCTCACTCTTTTATCACTATCAACAAAAGCAGCAATGAGAAAAAAAAGTGTTTCTTTTCTTTAAATAT
>NW_010106982.1:228-9202 GCF_000699245.1 Pterocles gutturalis | reverse complement strand
AGCTGGGCACGCACCGGGCAGAGCTGGGCGCAGCGGCGTTAATGCACCTTGGGATGTATCCCAGTCCTGGAGCAACAAGCGGGCAGCCTCTGCTCACCCGGTCCCCCCCAAGCACCCTACCGTCAGCCCTGGGCACGGCTTTGCTCCCCGGGGACGGCAGCGGAGCGCACGTTCAAGCCAGCCAAAGAGGTCTCTTGGAAAATTAATCAGTCCAATTGAAATGTGATTGATTGAGGATTGAAAGCCGCAATCCAGCAACTCCTGGAAAATGTAATAGTCTAAAACCCTATTAATTTTTCATGTTCTTTCTGTTTTGATTTTTCCCCAGCCCTTTCCCTTGCGGAGGTGGCTTCGTGCCCGGATATTTAATGTAAACAATTCAGCGCTCTCCCGCCTGACCCACTGACTGGGTGCAGGAGGGTTTGGAGGCGGTGAGACCTGCTGTCCCGGTGCTCTTGGAGTGCACATTTCTGCCTGCTCCCCCCAGAAACCCCATTTGCCAAAATGCACCAACGAGGAGAAAAAGAAGGGGAAGAGCCTCATGGCGCTGAGCCTGCCAGCTCAGGCTGACCCCAAACCTGGACGCAGGAGTCCCGCTCCTCCTAAACCATCACAAGGCACGTGCAACGCCTCCGGCCACCGAGCAGCCGTGAGGCCACCGCGGCTTTCAGCGCCGCGCACCGGAGAGGAGCAACGTGACCATCAGGCTCCTTGACTCTGCAGGTTGTCCTCTAACGCGGTCAAGAAACCACTGCTCTGAAGCGAAGGGTAAATGTGGTGTCCTGAAAGTCAGCCGTGATCCTGAAGGCAGCGCAGCCACCATTTGTGCAGCAGCGAAACAAACCTCGATGCTGCACGTGGAGGGAGCCCAAAGCCAGCGACGTGGTTCAGCTCCTCATCTGAGGTTTGGTCCAAAGCTACCTGTCAAGGATTTTGGCGGTGGACCGGCTGTGTAATTAGCAATCGATGCGAGCGTAAGTTGCAAGCGGTGCTGTTAGTATGAAAATATTTCTGTTTTCGACAGATCTATTTTGATTTTTGGTTCCAAAGTGAAAATGTCGCAATTCGTTCAACATTTGTTGTTGGCCTGTATTTTTGGTTGGAGGTTTTTTTTTGATACAGTGTCAACATTTCTCAAGTGGGAAAAAGCCCAACATAGCTTAGTTTTTTTTAAAAAAGAAAAGAGAACCAATTTTCTGCCAGCAGCATCCATGGAAATGTTTCAAATAGGCCTCTGATGAAGTAATATGAACACATGCCATCAGACCTGAGATCTGACCTCTTCCCATAGCCCTTGTTGGACTGCTTCCCTGGGAATAGGAGGCTGTAAAATCACACCTTCGCTGCGTCTGTTTGTCACCTTTCCACCATCAAACTTTGTCATACCTGGGCAGATTTCAAGCACAGATGGGATGAGATCTTGGAGATAATTGGGTTGTGACAAACTTCTCAAAAATTGCAGTCCAGATTCAATTATATTCAGTTTTCGAACGGAAGAAAAGGTGGCAAGTAGCAGGGGTTTGGCTCTTGTAAGACACAAAAGAATCTCAGGTGCACAAAACCCCTTAAACTTTCCCAGCTGGCAGGCAACCTTCAGGTGGAGTTTGCACCTTTCTGGCCACCAAGTCAACCAATGCACCCAGATGTACTTTGGGCAGAAGCAGCCCTTTCCTCCTGCCTCATCTCAACCAAGCACGATGCCTGCGCGTCCCTGGAGTCACCCTTGGGACAGCGTTTCCCACGACAGCTTTTCATGTGTGTCCTCTGCCAGACCAGCCTTCAAAACTCAATGAAATGAGGATAAAGCAAATGATTGATCTTCATGCCAGGGCCAGAATGCAGCTCTCTGCTGGGTTTTCAGTTGGATTTTCTTCCTGTGGGGCCGGTTTTCATGGTGGTGCTACATCACGCTGTGTTTTCCCCGAGGAACTCGTGCTGTTCCCAGCGTTTTGGCCACAAGACGGATCAAACCTGGCCGTGGCCTTAGGGCCCCTGTGCGTTCGTCGCTGTGCTGGGTCGCTCCAGCCTTTATTAGGACCGTTTATTTATGTCCTGCTCTGCCCCAAGAGCCTTTCTGAAGTGTCTTTGCTATCTCCAGCAGCTCCCGTTAAATCCAGAAGACAAAGAGTTAGTGCTCTCCATGAGGGTTTTTTATTTTTAATAAAACTTGCTTGTGCTTTTCCCTGAGGGACTTGTTGAAGTTGTGAAAGTCAAAGATAAAATGTTCTAGCTGCAGTTTCCTGGGGAGCAATGCTGTGTTTTCTCGTGAAACTCCTTTAATGAACATCTGTAAAGGGCAGAGACAAGACCGAGGCACGATCTGTGGTCCAAGTACCTCTGAACCCTGGAGATGTTGGCAGCCAGATCCAAGTCCATTCTTCCCAGCTCTGCTTCTGAAACGGTTCCTAACAGGCTGAAAGAAAACTTGAAAGGGAACAACTTCCACATGGGAGAAAAACCAGAGCCTGTTTTCCTTCCCAGTCTACGCTTTGTGGCTGTCTTCCAGCTCCCTTCAGATCTCAGGACCATCACGGGGCCACATGAAGAGGTTCAGCCTCGCTGGGGGGACAAACCGATGGTGCAGAGGATGGAAAGGGAATTTCTACACCAGGCAAGAGGCAGGTTCCCTGGATCAGGACCCACCATGCCACGAAACAATACTATCTGCAGGAGAAGCCCAGGGGCAGCTTAGCTCTTGGTTACTCATCAAGGCTAATGAGCTGACACACATGCTGGGCTAACGAGGCGGCACTCTCGCTGGTCCTGGAGCCAGCCCTTGCTGAGGGGGCTCTGCCCTGCGCTGCACCGTGCGGGAGGGAGATGCTCACATACCGGAGCTCCCTCACAGACCATTCTGACAGAGGAGAAAATGGATTTCATCCTCATCAAATACTTGGCAGGAAATGTCGACTGGATGCCAAGAGGAAAAAAGCCTAATAAATAAAAGGAAGCACCGTTTTCTTTTGGATAGTTTCGACTGTCAACGTTTTTCTGGGCTGAAAGTTGACTTTTTATTATTTTTTAACTCTCTTCGGCTACTGGGACTAAGCAACACCCCTTTCTACCAGCACCCATCAGTGCACCCCGTGGTACCCAGCGTCACCACCCGGGGACACTGCCCTGCCCACCGAGGGGACATCAGCGACCGGCTGGCCCCAAACCACTCATTCTTGGGAAGAAGGAATTATAATGAAAAAAAATCACATTTTCTATGAAAAACAGTACTTGACACACTAATAGAAGCTTAAACCCAGCTCCAGTTTTCCAGTGAAGGAGAAGTTTTGCTAGGAGGTTTCATCTGCCCAACTCCAAACTTTTTACAGGCTCCAGCCCTAAACTCCACCGGGACTTCCCATCCAGGTTTGAACACGTTCCTCCCCATCCTAGGAGGCAGCGCAAAGGCTGGGCGGAGAAATGGCTTTCTTGGCACCCAGATCCCTTTTCTGATTGTTATTCTGGTCATTCACCCTCTTTCTCTCTCAATCTTGAGGAAGGAGCAGTGATTTTGTGAGCTGGAATTTGGATGCATTCCCAGCTCCTTTTTTCTTCCCCCTTCGGTTAATTAAAACTAATAAATCTGCTCAACGGAGTTTGCAGAGCAGAGGGACAAGGTACAGTTATCTTGACACGGCAAGGCCATCTCGCTCGTTCCCCCACACCTTTTATTTATTTAATTTATTCACGTATTTACTCAGTTCTTGAGCCCGTTCCAGAAATACGCTGCTGATCTGAATTTCTCGGCTATGCTACGTGCAGGCTCTTTGCCTTTCTTTCACGAGGAAGCAGTCCCACAGGAGCTGCAAATAATCAACAATTATCATGGCATGCATCCCTAGGCATAATTACAGACAACCCGGAGTAACCTGGAAACAAAAGGAGTCCGTGTTATACAAGACCCACTCGGTCTTTTCCTCCTCGCGTGCCTTACACCCTCCACAGCGTAAAGGGAGATGGAAGCCCGGGTTTTGGGGCGCAGGGCGGTTAGTGCAGTGCTCAGTCCTCTGCTCTGATTTGGGGGGTGCAGCAGAAAAAGCCAAAAAAGGGATCAGCCCCCCACACTTGGGTGTTTAATGCCATCTGAGATGTTGCACAGCCCCCCAGCATCCCCGGCCACCCCAGAGAGTCAGGTGGTACCTGGCACCCCGGGAAGGGGACTGTGACACCCTGCAGGTCCCAAAGGGCTCTGGGTACCTGTGAACTGTCCCCTGTGTCATCCTCCAGCGTGGTACATATGTCCTCCACGAGGATGTAAGTGGCCTCTGACTCAGGTGCCCAGTCCGAGATGGGACAGGCAGGATTTTTTGGAGATGCTGCCCATCCCCAGCCTTGCAGCCAGCTCCTCCTCGCCCATGGGGAGCGGGCAGTGGATCCTCCTCCCCAGCGTCTCACCCGAGGAGAAGGGTGACCCACAGGTGCCGTGGGGTCCCTGGCCAGCTTTCAAAGGCAGAAATTTGTGCAAAAGAGCTTTGCTCTGAAGTCCCGCAGTCTCCTCCTCGCTGGGAGGAAGGCAGCGCTGGTAGCTATAGCAACCAGACCTCCTTCACTCTACCCACCAAACTCAGCCCAGACGGGCCTGGGCGAAGAAATGAAGAGGGACGGGAGAATGCAAATGACCTGCAATCCCTCCAAACCCTTCCAATCAATGTTACATTAATTTTAAACTACGGGAGTTAGGCGAGACGTGTGTAAGGATAAAGGAGCGAATCCCAGACAGCATGGACGACGGGAAAAAAGCAAAGGGAAAGGCGCGAGACAGAAAACCAGGATGATGATCCACCTCTTCCACCCCCCAGCCTCCAAGCAGGCTCAGAAGAGGCTGTACTAGTGTCGTGAAGAGGGTAACAGCTTTAATTAGTGATTTAAGTACCCTCCACAACAGACTTTGCTCTTGAGAAAGCCGCAGTGGTGGAGGCAAAGCCCGACCCCCCCCTGCTCTTCCTCCTCCCCGGTACATCAGCAGCGGGGTATCGGTCACCTCTGAACCGGTGCTGAGCCCTTTCTGTGGATAAAGCAGAGCTGTGGGGGGACAGCAGTGGCCAAAGGGTCGTGAACGCCAGCCCCCGGGGCTGTGTTTGCCAGCGCAACCCTCCACATTCACCTGCCCCGACAACAACCACTGCAGTGAAATCTGAGTCCCACAAAACGGGGACCAGCTACGGGACAAGACACCCAGGTTCCCCGCTCCATGGTCCCTGCACTGTCCCCTCCCCTGTCCCGGCCAGCACTGGGGCTCTTCTGCTCCATCTCTGTCCCCTCCTCTGCGCAGAATTTCTCCTGGCTGTTGTTCCCACCCCGCTGGCGCTCTGATGGCTGTCCAAGCAACCCCACAGCCCCCTTCTCCCGAACTGGGTGAATTCTCTTCTCCTGTTTTCCAGGTGGGGAAATGTAGGCGGGGGCAAAGGACTGGCTCAAAGCCATCCATGGACAGCCGGGGCTAGGTGACACCAGGACCTGAGCCTTTGATATCCCCGCTGGGCTCCACAACCTGGAGATTTCTCCTTTGAAACAATTATTTTTTTCTATCCCAGATGGGTTTTCAGCCAAAACTAAAGGGGGAAAAAAAGGAATCTTTGACTTCTGGAAGAAAACTTTTTTTTTTTTTTTTGTACTGAACCCCCTGACTCAGTTCTCCAATGACAATCTCCAATCCACTAAAAGCGCTTAAGCGTTGATTTTAGGAAGTTGATCGCTGCCTTTTGGAAACAATCACGTTTCAGAGAAAGCTGTTGATACAGATAACCGCCATCCTTCTCTCACTTGAAGCAGCAGCTGTTGTGGGAGACAGCTGAAATGGCAAACACGCTCTCACTCAATCCATCACCCAGACACGAGGAAAGAAGAGCTACTTAAGCTAAAGGACAATGTTTGCATACGAGGAGCTGGGCCACAAATCAATTCACCCTGGAAGTCAGGAGGAGGACTGAACCAGAGCGGCACGCTCCTGGAACGATCTTTGGATGGGATCAGGGGATAAGAGTTATCACCTTTTTCCGAGACGGAGCTGGAACAGGTGAGTAAGTCCACGCAGCATCGCACGTGACGGCGCCGACTTCGATTTGAGCGAATCGGAAAGATCCCATTTCATATTTCTGCTTCGTGCCGGAGGTCTCTGGGCAGCTAGAGCTCTACATAATGATCCGTGCTGCATGGAAAGCAACTTAAAGCACATTCACTATTGAATTTTTCTTTCCCATCCTATTTGCATTTAAAACTAGCTTTCAGATGCTGTGCGTGGGACAAGACACATTTCTGCTCAATACCCGTCCAATTTTCCCTGCTGTGGATTCAGGCTGGCGGCGCCGATCGCTGTCGATACAGATGGAGTGGCGTGAGAATCCCGAGTTTCCTGGCCCAGAGAAATCTTCCAGGGAAAAAGCTGCGGTGGTCCCGAATGATCTGGCAGAGCCAGCACATGGCAGGGCGAGTACAGTGTTTCTGATCACTGGGAAACAGAATTATGAGAAACTGGGCATTGAATCTTTTCCCTTTCTTAAATGAGGACAAAACCCCACAATTTCTGTCCTGACCATTAATAGTTATTCCAAAGAGAATTGATCTCACGTGGTAAGAAACATTTTGCTTCAGCTATTTCAAAGCATTATTTTTCAACCTTTGCAGCCTTGTTATTAAAATGCTTCTACATTTTCGAAGAAATTGATTTACATTTTAAAACAGCAGAAAAAGTCACTTTGAATTTAAAAAAAAAAAAATCCCATTTGAAAATGTCAGCGTGGCTGAAGAGGGAAAGCTATCGACAGACAGTGCTGAGAAGGCTAAAGCCTCGTTCGGTTTAGTCTTTACTCAACAGATCAGCTGTGGGCTGGTGTCCGACACAACTAACACTGAGGAGTAAGATACCAGGCGAGGAGGGGACGGGAGAGTTTGAGCGTCCTTAGCTCCGGCGGGCGTTTCCCAACGGGCTGTGCCGTGCCAGCTCCATCCCCATCGGGAACCACCGAACGCAGTTTGGGAGCCAACACAGCGATATCTGAGAACATGACGATGCAAAAATGTCCAAAAGGGCAGAGGCAACACCTGCCTTTTCCAAAGAGGGCGGGGAGACAAATGAGTTTCTCTCTAATTTTCAGCAGCATCCAGAGAGCAAACAAAGCCTGCGTGAGCACCTGGAAGAACACAGGGAAACGAATAACAGCCAGCAGGGATCTGTAAAGACCAAATTGGGTCAAACCAATCTAATTTCCTCCAGTGACAGGGTGGCAGGGCTGGTGCTGGGGGAGGATGCAGGAGATGTCATCTGTCTTTACTCGGGGAAGGTTTTCAAGCTGTCTCCCATGACATTCTCATCAGCAGGCTGGAAACAGCTCTAGATTGCAACTCGGCTGTACCCCGAGAGGCATTATCAGCGGTTCCCTGGCAGCGAGGAGGGATGCGTCTATCAGGGGTCTCTCTTGATCTGGTACGATTTGATATTTCAATTAACCTCCCGGATGATGGAGGAGGGGAGATGTTTATTAGATCTGCAGAGCGCTCACTCCAGGAAAAGCTACCGCCACTTTGGAGGATGCGAAACCCAATCCAGACCAGGCTTGAGACCCAGTGACGGGCAACTGGAGAAAGGGCCCGAGATAAAGCTGATGAAATTCGGGGAGGACCAGCAGGCAGCTCGATGGCGAGCCGCTCACACAAACACCAGATGGGACACAACGGGCTGGGCAGCAGCTCGGCGGAAAAAGATCCAGGGCTGTATTTGATGAGAAGTGGAACAGACTGTGGCAATAAAAGGCAACGGGTTGACGGCAGCGCTGGCCTGGAAATGGCTCAGAAAGAGCCTCCTCCGGCCAGGGGAGTGAAGCACAGCAGCCCTCTGGGGTCTTCTGGTCTTGTTTCTGTTCAATGGTTTGGGTCCAGCAAAGGCAACTTTGGCTGCCATGGGGTTTGGTTTAAACACACCGGTATTTCCACCAGGAAGTTTCCAATTCTCCCTCTTCTCTCTGCAGAGCATGATTTCCATTCTGTGCCCGACACTGCCTCCCTGGCTCTTTTGATCTTTCATGTGGAGCCAGGGATTAATATTGTTTCAACACCATTTGCAGAAAAAGCAGCAAATTGCATTTGCGTCTCGCTGGAGGATCCAGGCTCCAGAGCAGCCGTCTCCGTCGGGGAGACACGGAGTGATGGGGCCACTCCGACGGGCTGCGACCAGCAACCTGCCAGGAGGAGGAAGATTCAGAGTCTCTCCGGTCTCGGTGACGGCTCTATCCTTTAGCAACTCCGCTGTGAACATATGCCGAGCAATAACTGTGCATGCACAAAAAAGGCTGTTGCTAATAGATTGTACTGCTTGTTGCTAGTCTACTAAGAATGTCCTGCTAATTTTTTGTTTTCACCAAATTTTCCTCTTGAAATATGAGAGTGGAAGCGAAGCCGTGAGCTGCATCAATAAAGAGCCAGAGCTGCTGCTTTGCCTTCAGCTCTGCGGCACCGGCGGGGACGGGAGTTCAGAACCCGGTGGCATCGCCTGCGTGGGTCCTGCAGGACCTTGTGCCATAGCTTGGACCTACAATGATCTTACCCCCGGCAAACTCCACCTAGAGCCTTGTTTCTGGCTGTGACAACCATGAAAAAGGAAAGACGGGTCTGAAAATTGTCAGGCTGACCTACTCAGCCTGCTGGAAAGCAGGGCTTGTTCCTGGTGGCTTTGCAACTATTAAAAAAAACAAAAATAAACAACAAAAAAGACCAACCAAACCCATACAGTCCAAGCTTTAGCAATAAGGAACGGTGCTGCCAGTCCGGGGAGACAAGGGCTTCTGTGGAGAGAGAAAGATGCTAACTGCCCGCGCATTGCTGTTCCTGGGGGCGTGGGGGCTGAGCTTCAAGGTCAAACTGACAAAGGCTAGTTGTTTCTCTCAAAAACTTTTTGTTCCCCAAACGCACCTTCCCCCGGCTGGATTTCACCCAAAGCCGCTGTCCTCGTGCGGTCGGCTGCGAAGCGGGGAAGGCAGGGAGGACC
>NW_010106982.1:0-212 GCF_000699245.1 Pterocles gutturalis | reverse complement strand
GCATCCGGCGGTGCCGCCAGTCGGCAGCGCCCGGCAAGGAGATTTAAAGGCTATTGTGGAGAAATCCTTTAAATCCATCCGTGTAGTGTAGGAACAAGAAAGGCAAATGGGTAACTGGGAAGCGTTTTGACGCTGGGAAGGAATACAAATCAGAAGGGCTGCTGGAGCTTTACTGTACAACTCTCTGCACGGTGTTGCCAAAATCCCCGAAT
>NW_010106981.1:0-23275 GCF_000699245.1 Pterocles gutturalis | reverse complement strand
GGCCAGCGGTGGGCTGGGGGTTGGTGGGTGGTGGCCTGTGGCGTGGCTCACGTTTCTCCAGCTTCAGAAGTGGCTGGTGGGGTTTTTTTTAAGGTGGCTGTTGCGTTTTTTTTAAAGGTGGTCAACTCTCGTATCATGTTAGAGCTAGTTATGCGGGTTGTAAATTCACTAGGGCGCAAGAGGGGGGACAGTGGGCAGAGGCCTAGAAGAGTGTGTGTGAGGCCCAGGGAGGAGGGTGGGAAACTGGAGTAATGTGCAGCCCTGTCTGGTAATGTATGTGTATCTGAGGTGGCTTCTGCATCCTGTTTCCTACAGGTGGGAGCCCAAGGGGCAGGAGGTCCCATGGAGACACCCGGCAGCTACCAGATGAGGTGTCTGCATGTCATGAGCCTGGAAGAAAATGTGTTCCTCCAGTTCATGCCCCACGTAGTGTGGACTTTAAGAGACTTCCCTGGACTAACTCCTTTTTGAGGCTGTGGCGTTAAACGTGTAGCCTGAATTGAATGAGAGTCACAAGAAAATTATTGGCCTTATCTAAGTCCTGTGACTCTGACAGACTTCAGTGGGAAATAGAGACCTGCCACAGTGTTTGGGATAAAGCTCTTTTTGTATTGTTCCTCTGTAGGAATATGAGGTACGGCGGTTTCTTGTATCACTCTTGACATGAGTCATTTAAGAACATGGGAGTGCAAATGAGTTGAAAATTTTGTGTGAGATTTCAGTGCTTCACATGATGTGGAAGTTGCAAGTGCAATAATGTTGGGAAGGATGGCAGTTAGAGGGGGACAGTGGATAGAGGGAGGACCCGTTCGTCTCTCCGCTAAATCCCAGTCTGGAACTTGAATGATTCATGTGTACAAGAGGTGTCTTCATTTTAAGAATGGCAGGTTGTGACAGTTGCTTATTCAACTCATGCACAAAATCACCTTAAAGTAAAAGCCTAAAAGGTAGTGAAGACAAGATAATACTAGAAGAGGGGCAGATCCATGTGCTTTCAGAAGCCATTTGCAGGTTGGTGCCCTTATAATGTGAATTCTTTGACACAATTTGTATTTGTTCAGTGCCTAACACAATCACAGCACATGACAGTGTCCCTTACAAAAAACAACGGGATTTGTTATGTATTTGCATCTCCTGGAGTTCACTCAGTGCAAGACTTAGCCTGGCACACAGGCTTTTGATGACTACAGTTCCCAATCCTCTCTTCCTTCAGTTAATGAAAATATATTTGGTGAGTGAACTGCAAGCACTTCCTGACAGACAATACCTATTGTCTGTTTCCTGGCACCTGCCAGAGGGTTTTTCCATTAAATGTGACAGGACATCTTTTGAGTCCTTTAGGGACAGCAAGCAGAATGACTGAAGATGAAGCTGGTAAGTAAAAAGTTCACCAAGTACTTGGCCCAATCGCTGCCTGCACCAAGGAGTGCCAAGGGAAATTAATACTTTGGAGTTCATGGAATATACACACCAAAGTGGGGAACTGGGTTTGATCAAAGGCTGTAGGTTGAGAGTTGTGTTATTTAAAAATAGAATGAAACTTTTTCAGATGAAGGTTATGAAGTCTATAGTGGCAAGACACTGCTGTTTCTCATGCTTTTTCTCCTCTTTTTTTCCCCCCACATGTAGTAGCATACCTGTCTATCTGTGCTATCACAGCTGCCAGTGTGGTCAGCCCATACCCTGTATTGAAGAATTAACCTGACCTTAAAAAAATACCTTTTTTTTTTTTTTTTAACTAATTTGTCAGCCAGGTTGGTCCCCTAATCCAAATCAAAAAGTGTGTATGTGTGTTGTGTTTCTGGTTTGGGACTGTTAGGGCGGGAGGCAAGAAAAGCATCTTGTAGAAAGAGGGAAATTTCATTTCCCCTGTGTACCTTGAAGTTTTAGTGGTTTGATAGCACAACCTCCTGTGTCCTTTAAACGCAGCCTGACTTCTCTAATGTCAGAAAAGTTGCAGTTTGAAGTGGGAATTGTGAGAAGGTTGTGGTTTCCTATGGCTTCCACCTTAGACCAGGTTTTTGTTTAAAGCTTATCGTTACTTGCAGAAGAAATGAGGTTATGAGTGTGTTGTTTCATTTAACTGGTCAATTTCTCAGAGTAAGTTCATGAAAACAGTAGATTTTGTTAAGCATATAGGAGTGTTTAAAAGTTTGCTTTTCTGTTCTCCCATGAAATACAGGAGCAAGACAAATCACCATGATCAAAAAACCCCACTCAGCATATTGACAGCTGAGGTAAGATTAGAAATACTCCAGTGAGTAGTAATTTGAAAAAATGAATTTTACCAATGATATTTGAATCAGTTATGATGAGAAAATGAGAAGAGAATATATATATATTATGATTTATAATATATAGGCTAATACATATATTAGAATCTAGACATATGAGAATATACTAATGTATTCAGTATTTTCGTTATATTAGAATATCTGTTAAATATGTTAATTATACATATTTTTAAATATAAGCATAAAATCAAGAATTTTTTAAACATTTGAAAGATCTTCTCCTTAGAAGTCAGATTGTGAAAAATACCTAACAGTTTCATCCCTTGGCACACATGTTTCTTGTTACAAGTTAAATATACAATGTAATTTAAAAATACTCTGAAGGTTCTCCTATAATACTATAAAAATAGAAGTAAGTTTGTTTCACCAATAATCTAGACCGTGCTGCCGTTGAAGAATGCTTTTAAATTCATTTCTAACTGCAGTTCACAAAGCCAATAGAAATTTGGATAGGTGGTTATGATAGAAAAAGAAAATAAATCCTTTGTGATAGGGCCTGTGAGCTGGTTGTTAATACATGCAGGGAACAACAGCAAGGAAAAAAAATACAAACATTCTCTTCCTGGAAGCCAGGGAAGCAAACTTGGGCTTTGGGAGTTATATTCCTGCTTTCCGAGGGACACTTTTATTAGTTTGGGTTTTTTTTAATTGGTCCACTTATCTTACTCATTCTTTTATTTTCTGCTTGCTTCCCTGTTTGGTTGTGTTTGTTCCTTTTTCTCCTTTTCCAGTTTCTTTACATTGCATTCTTCCTGATCCATGTCAAATTAATTTTTCTTGCAACTCAGGGAAGCTGGTGGAGTTGTCTATAAACGAGGTGTGGGTGAGTGTGTTGAACGGGTGTGTTGTGTTTCAGCTGCCTCTTTTATAAGGACATATAAATTGAACAATGGTCTTGTTCACTTTAAAGATGTATATGGTGTAATTTCATTAAATAGAACTTCAAGCAAGAACAGAGGTCTCTATGCACAGATCCAATTTAGCATCAGGGCCTGGGTGCACAATAATTAGCCTACTCAGCATACAAATACGATTAGACAGACACAATCAGTCAACATGATCTATCCTAAACAAACTAGGTTTATCTGTTTTCAGCAGCACAGCATTTCATTGAAAATTACTTGTCTTTGAGGTTATTCATATCAGGTTTAAAAAAGTAACACCGTATTTTTCTCATTCATATCTTATTTATATTCCTATTGTTCATCTTACCAGTACTTTCTTACACTATAAAATAAAAAATAATTTTTAAAAAAGGCCTGTTTTTCTGTTTTGTAATTTTGTTCTGTCAAACTTACTGCACAAATCCATTTTGGAATTTGGCCGATCTGTTTATCACAGAACAAAACTTTTTATACATTATCAACACTGAAAACACTTTTTCTTTTCTGACTCAGCAGTTTTTATTGCTTGCCACAAAATCAATATGTAATCTTCAAGTCATATTTTTCCCGTGTGCTGTAACCAGGAGTGCAACATTCTGTGTATGCTGGTCCAGTACCAAAAGGTGATGTAGAACCCTTGGTTCCAGGCCTCTCCATTTCTTCACTGGGTCTGATCTGGCATGACTGCCTACCATCCTGTGTGTTATTTTACACATCCATTGAGACAGAAATTGTGCTTTTTATGAAACACAGGGAAATGAATTTGTCTGAGAAATAATATGTTCAGTCTTTTCAGTGAGAAATTTAGCACCATCTTTGCTCTTTTCTCTTTTCTTGCCAGGTTAACAAGTTAAAAAATATGACTTTCCATCTTTTTCACAACATCTACTGCTAAGTCATTTTAAACAATACACATAATTACTGTGAGTTGTCAGCTTTGATGATTATGTTACAGATTGTACCGTCATCATAGTAAATCAATGTTTTTGGCATCTTTGTTACATTTGCTTCTTATTTCTGCCATCCAGAGGTATGAAGTAATTGCTGTATCAATGCTAATTCATTGGAACAGACTCATTACCATATGATTTTAAGAAATTGTTTTTACATTAATAGTAGTTGGTAGCTAAAAGGTCTTCTAAACTGCTTTTTACTGAACGGGAAAATATCCCGATTTCCATTTTATGCAGTTCCTGTTTACTCGGAATAATTTGATACCTTGTTGTCTTTCACGTAATTCTCCTATTAAAACTTCTTAGTTCTTTGTAAAATGTTATGTGTACATAGTCAGATGTGCTATGTGCCTGGGAATGCAATACAATACAATACAACACAACTTCTAGTAGTAACTTCTTTGTTTAGTTTCCTAGAAAAAAACTGGAGAGATTTCTTGGCAGGGTAGTCATTGACTAGGACATTCGGCTGTGCTCTCATTTGACAACACAAGGTCTTCACTAACAACTGTAGCTCAAGAAATAACAGTCCTAATTAAACCTGACAAGTCACTGCAACTTGCTAGCTCCTCAGCTGTTCTGACCCAACTATTTGTAAGGTCATTCCACAAACTGGATTTGAAGAAGTGACCTCCTCCACCTATTTGTTGGGGTCAGTACAACTGGCTAAATTCGGGATAATGATTTCCAGTAGGGGAGGAGAGCAGCCATGGGCTTCCATGGGCCAACACTTCTCTGACTGACCATATGCTGATACGGCTGGCAGCACCTGACAGGGTAAATATAAGCTGCATTTTTGACTATACTTGTGGCTTCTGGAGAGAAACAGAACAAGACGCTTCCTCTGAGCAAACCAATTCCTTTGAGTGAACTACTCAAGATGACAATTAGATACTGTGATTTACCATTCCAGTTTCTGTGTCTTTCACCAAGAGGCCTGATGCATTGCAGAAACTGTGTGCAGAATCTTAGCAGAATTTTACTGACAGCGGAAAAAAAGGGGAAAATTGTTTTCCTAGGCTTACTAAAAACTGGGTTTATCAAAATGCTAAGCTTAATTCTGACTGAAATCACTGTGCGGCCACAGTTCAAGAGAGATAAACTTTTTTCCTTAGAGATAAACCTGACAAATTTCTGTTCAGCTCCTAAGTGTGAGAATGTGTTAAAATATATGTGATATTGCAATAGTCATACATTAGGTTACTGCTAAGAAATTTAGTTTAGCTGCTTTACTATAAAGTCGGAAATGTCCTCACATGGAGAAAACGTTCTTGTAACCTGATTTGAATTCAGCTGCTGCCTTGGAAAAGCTTTTCCAGCAGCTGATCTGCAAACAACCTTTCTGCAAGCAATGTGAGATTGTCAGTCAATGCTAAAGGATCTTGAAGTTGCTGGTGGGGAGGAGAGAGATATGTTTTGTTTGATATGCTGCATCTTTCAGTTCAAATAAAATACTCAAGAGACATGTGAAGAAGACCCTAAAGGAGAGAGCCTATCAGAGAGATGGAAGTCTTGGTAGCTGGAAATGACTACAAAACAATTGTGGGCGCCAGAGGCCATTGCGCTGGCTGAGGAAGTAGATAGACCTGAAGAAAGTTTACATTTTAAGCACCTCAGCTACCATTCAAGGTTATGGTTCATCTACTGATTTCAATGCAGAGTCATTCTAAGACCACAGTAAACCTAAACAGCATCTGTTGACACATGGCAACAAATTAATATTTGGCTGTCTCATGGAATTGTTAAGTGAACTAATTCATCAGTGATGGAAACAACATAGCTAACCTGTTAACTATAGCCCTAAGCAGAGTGTATTGCACTAATGTAGTCCAGGGCTGCGAAGATCATAGAACCACAGAATGGTTTGGTTTGGAAGGGACCTTCAAGATCATTGAGTTCCAACCCTCCTGCCATGGGCAGGGACACCTCCCACTAGACCAGGTTGCTCAAAGCCTCATCCAGCCTGGCCTTGAACACCTCCAGGGATGGGGCATCCACAGCTTCTCTGGGCAACCTGTGCCAGTGCCTCACCACCCTCACAGGAAAACATTTCTTCTTAACATCTGATCTAATTCTCCCCTCTTTCAGCTTAAAACCGTTACCCCTTGTCCTATCCCTACACTCCCTGATAAAGAGTGCCTCCTCATCTCTCTTGTAGCCCCCTTTCAGCACTGGAAGGCTGCTCTAAGGTCTCCCCAGAGCCTTCTCTTCTGAAGGCTGAACAACCCCAACTCTCTCAGCCTGTCCTCATACGGGAAGTGCTCCAGCCCTCTGATTACCTTCATGGCCTCCTCTGGACTTGCTCTAACAGGTCCATGTCCTTCCTGTGCTGAGGACTCCAGAGCTGGATGTAGTACTCCAGGTGAGGTTGACAGTCTGTCGACAGTCTGGTGAGCATCAGGCAAAGAGGAGGTAATGTGAGAGGTCCAAAGTGAATCCATGAAATCCAAATGATTCAGGTACAGAGCTAGAGGCAAGTGTATGTAAGGTGTAGCTCAGGGAGGGACTGAAGGTCCAGGCATGAGGTTGAATGGAGACCCCAGTCAGAGGGTGTAGGTTGAGGCTCTGGGAAAGGCTTGTCAGGGCAGCCAAGGCCTTTTTGTCACCTAGATTCCTGACATGGATTTACTGAGTGTGGGCTGTCCTGTTGACTCTGTAGGTCAGAGGCAGAAAGAAGATGGGATATCAAGATGAAGAGAAGCAAGCAGAAAGGTGTAGAAGAGATGACTGGCTGGAAGGAATCTAATGGTCAGAGCTTCCTTTGAGCAGAATTGTCTGTTTGAAAAGCAGACATTGATTTTGGATGAAGAAATATTCCTACTTCTTTTTTTTTTCTTAGTGGAATACAGAGTGATGCAAGCATCTTTTATTCAGAAATATCCCCCCAAGCCCTCTGGGTAACACCAAAACACTCTGACTCATGTAGTCCATTTTTTCCCCAGATGGAAGTGGTTTGACTTTGTGAGTTACTTTGTATTTGAACAGTAGTTACTGTAATGATGTAACTAACAATAATATCTTGATGCTGTAATAATTCTGGTAAAACTAATGAAACTCTTCATGTTGGAGATCATTTGGCCTAGGGTTTCTTAGTTGATTTGGTTGTTGACTGAAGAGAAATGTGGTTTTTTCCTATCTTTCCTATCTTAACCATCCATTTTTCAGGACAGAGACTAGTTTATTGTACTTACATCTTGCAATTCTGCAACCTGAATTGCTGGTACAACATCTTTTCAGTTGAATAAAGTCACAAATTGTGTGAAGATTTGTCATTCAGTGTTCAGAGAGCTGCCCTCTCTCTTTTGAATACTCTTTTTCTTGAAGTCATGACACCTAAGTTTTCTCAATTTTTCTTCAACTGTGGCCACTGCTGTGCCTAATAAGGGAGAAATCATCACAACTTTTCCATAGAGAAGCTTTTGTACTTAAATGTGGAAACAGCACTGCATGTGTGTAATAGATTTGTTACATCCTCTAGATGCCTTCCTATTACACCTTGACATAACACATGTGTAAATAGATTTGTTAGCACCTCCACGTGACTTTCTTTTACAGCTTGACATAACAGTACCCTCTAGTGGTAAAATTAATTTATTTGTTTGTTTGTTTGTTTGTTTATTCAAAGCTGATTTGAAAGTGCCAGGGAAACAGCAGAACTTCCAAGATGGCCAGTTAGCTGATAATTAGTATAGTGGAATATCATTATCGCACAACACCTTCTTTCTCCATGAAGCATTCTTCCAGTGTTCTAGATGTGTTAACGGTAGTAAGTTTCATTAGTGGACCAAATTTTCCATCACTACATCTCTCTAGTAAATTGAAATGCATCTTTATTTTGCGGTTCTAGCATACTTACTCATATTCCTTTTTTTCTTTCCAAATATTCAAATAATCTATTTTTTCCAATTTCACTTTTCTTAGTACAAGATTCTTTTATACCCATGTTGTCCCCTTGCAGACTTTGATTAATTTTGCATAGCATCATGTTTATGACTTGTTTCTTTTATGTGTTTTTCATTAGTTATTTGTCCTTTAGGATGCCCCAGTGTGATTTTAGAGTTCACTCCCACCTTATACTCTACAAATTAGTATTCCCAGCTCCACAGGATTTGTTCCACAACAGATGCAGAAACACTACCTCGCATGAACTTTGTAAGTAAGTAAATGTACCGACATAACGCATTACTGGGTGAGGAGTCTTAGCCAGGGAAACATCTGCTATATGTTTTGATTTCTTGACATCTGGAATAACGATCATTTGTAACTGCACAGTGTTGCTTGTTAATGCACTATCTGTATGTATTGCTTGACTACAGTTAACAACTCTGTTCCACAACTTTTTGTAATTAGAACCAGAGTCTGCAGAATTGCAGAATTGGCAAGACCCAGCTTTCTACTTGCACTTCTGTGGGTCTAAATAGTCTTCAGATTATAGCGTAAGCCATCTACCCCAAAACTGGTTAGACTACTGCATAGCACAACTCTGGGGTATTTGTGTCTTTTATCAGGTCACGGTCTGAATGCTGATAAGAGTGCTGAAGCACAGAGACCACAACTGGTAATTTGTGCTCAATCTTGTGCCTTTTCCATTGGAAGAGCTTTTAATTGCTGCTGGTAACAGTTTTCACCCTAGAGCTGAACCTAGGCTTTCTCCTTACACCAAGTTGTTCATAGTCTCTCCTGAATGACCTTTTCATAAGCCCTGTCCCCTCTGCTCAGCAAACCATCCATATTCCTGGCAAATTTATGGACTACATTTGCCTACATGAAGATGTATTTCCATTCATAGCTCTCTTCTGCTTTTTTTTTTTTTTTTTCAGTAACAGACAGGTGAACAAGAAAATTACAAAGTGAATGTGAGAAGTGGAGTTCTTTTGCCTTCTAGGTCCAACTAGAAAATAATATGAAAAAGGTGTCCACCCGTTTTATATAAGAAGATTGCTTCTGTCCAGTCCAGTCTTACAAACACTTGACCTAGCAGAGCTAAAGAGAAGGCAACAGTTTGGTGGAGGATGAAGTGACTGTGGGAAATATGAGCTGTCCAATACAGATTTGTCACAGCTCTTAGGAGAATGCCTTTCCACTCTCTTTTTTTTTTCCCCCATAGATGTGAGGAATGACAATCAACTCTGTGTTTGACTGTGCTTCAACAAAGGTGGGAGAAGGCACTCATTGAGGGGAAATTAGGTATCTCTGGGAATGCTAACAAAAGGTGATCACCATTTGTCAAAATCATAATTTGTAAAACAGTTACCATTTCGCAGCCCTGTTAATGACTGCATTGTTGCTCTGCTCTTTCATGTATCTGCCCTCTTGCTTGCCTTCTTTTTTGGGATGCCCGTTCTTCAGGATAGGGCTAGTCGCACACTTTGTGTTTGCTCAGCAACTGGCCCCAGCAGGACTCAGCATTTAGCATATTATAAATAAGCAACAGGAGCGGACAGGACAGGACAAGACAGAATAGAATAGAATAGAACAGAATAGAATATTTCAGTTGCAAGGAACGTACGGTGATCATCTAGTCCAACTGCCTGAACGCTTCAGGGCTGACCAAAAATTACAGCATGTTATTAAGGGCATTAAACACTGGCAGGTATGGGGCATTGACCACCTCTCTAGGAAGCCTGTGCCAATGTTTGACCACCCTCTCAGTAAAGAAATCCTTCCTAATGTCCAGTCGAAACCTCCCCTGGTGCAGCTTTGAACCATTCCTGTGCATCTTGTCACTGGATATGAACTACTCATAAGGTAGGATAGTGAAACAATCGACCATTATCCTTGAAGACTTGTATTTCTGCTTCTTCCAGAAAACTGTATGAAGACTGAGAAACTTCATCAAGCAATTGCAGTAAGCAGTCTCTTCTTTATATGTTTCTTTCTTCCTGACAGTTCAGAGTAGGAAGATCTGGTATGTATTCCCCATTGTTTTCAAGTACAGACGTCACTTGACCATGGTATGATGGCTTCAGATTAGGAAGATGATCTGTACCTCATTTCAGTTATAATACATGGTGAAATACCAAGAGCCCTTTACAGTCTGAAGGAAGAAAATATGTAGTATAAAACAGTGCCATACTGTCTTCTGCTATAGGTAAAGCTTGAATTTATATAATGCACTGGACAGCAGTCATTTTAGTCTGACTTCTTGTAAGGGTAGTGCCCTAAGCACCAGAGCCCAATTCTGCAAGACTTTTGCACAGACACCCAAGAATTTGTGCCATCATGAATTGTTACTTGTACTGTTTTGTCTAACTCTTGCCACGTTCCCAGAAGGGAACTGGACTGGTCTCAAGGGTGCTTTGAGGCAGAGCACCCTAGACAGCATGTCTGCCTTTGACAGAGGTGCATACAAAGAAATTGTTTCCAGCGCTGGTATAGTTTTGGAGTTCTTTTAGACAGGTTGTAAGAACGCTGCAAAAGAAACTTTTTGAGATCAGTTATCCGTATGAAAAGTGATAGGACATACAAATGTGCTGCTGCTTTTCAGAGTGGTGCTCTGCATTGATCCTCCGGCATAACATTGAACACATGGTCAAACATTCTTATCCCTATAAAAGTTGCATTGGTTGAAGGATGGAAGGCAGGGAACTTCTGCTTCTCAACTGCTCTTTAGCCATCTCTCTTCCTTTCTATATAAAGCTGAATTTCTATGTCATGTGGACAAAAAGATAATGAGAGTAGAGAGAAGCTGAGGGTTTATTTGGATGGCAGACCTCTCTCTAAGTTCAAGGCCTAGGCTGGTCTCCATGGGATAAGTTTTAAACATAGAATTAGTAACATTTGGGTGTTACGTTATTGAGGGTATCACTGCAACTGAGGGAGGAGCCTTACTAAACCTCAACATGTTAAAATACAACCTAAGCATGCAAAATATGAATTTTGTAAGGGTCTGTAGTGCATTTCATCTACTCAAGTAAAAAGTATTCCATCTTTAAAGCCCTGTGAAACAGTATATCATGGACAGATATGTTGCATGACATTCCCTCCTTCCTAGGTGTCAGAATTACAAGAAAAAAGATACAGCAAGTAGGTTGTGAAATGGAAGAGCTTTACCCTGGTTACAGCAAAACACAGGAGGGTGCACACTTTTACGTTCCTGAAGTATTTCTCAGATGGTTAGAGACATACTCAACCTCTAGCACGCTCCCTAATGGTGCACTGGCTGTGGGCACCAGGAACAGCCTAATGCATAACCTGCTGTGGCTTATTTCCATAGTCAGTCGCAGGGAGCAGCAGGCACAAGAGAGCAGGAGTAGCACTGCTGGCTGTTACTAATTATTAAGCATGTTTCCTTGGCTGTACTTGTTATTTGAAGCTGCATGCCTTCTATTAAACCTTTGGAAAACTTGGGTTTGTGAGATATGTTACCCTGATTTTTTGTTTAAACTTCAGTTGTCCAAAGAGACACTATTTCTCAACCTTTAACATTGAACATTCACTCTATTCCAGATTTAGGTCCTTCTCTGGGACATATTAAAGCTGTTGTGATAGACGATCATTACTCCTTTAGAATCTTCTTACCCTTTGCTAGAAATATGGCCCATTTTCACAGATACCTTTCCTAAAACCAGTGGGGAAAGAGGTCTGCCCTGATGAGTTCACAGTATAGATAGATAAAATAGGTTTGAGGAATGCGCATGGAAATAATTGCCCAAAGTCACACAGCTGAGCTGGATCTGAAACCTGACAGTGTCCTCTCCACCTCAGAGGCTATCTTGCATGCCAGCTTTGCTTAGTCTCACTGAAATGGAGTTATTCATTTGTACCTGCTTTGAAATGGCTTTTCTGATACATCCTTAATCAAGAAATGCACAGTTATATCACAACCCTGCTTCTCCCCACCGCTGGTAGAATGACAAATGCTGAAATCTGGCCCCTTTTTCTCTGCTGTTTTTCACCCTATCTGAATGCTTCTTCTGTCTCATTCCTTGCCCATCCTGTTGTCAATATACATACTTACAACAACACCAGCCAAATGGAGCTTTCTGAAGAAAATTACAAGGAGATCCACACTAGGTGTTTAAAGAATGTATAGTTTGTTCTGCATAAACAGCCACCTGTAATCTCATGCTTCAAACTACCTTTAAAAAGTTACAGTAATTAAGAGGCTGCACAATGCAAAGTCAGCAAGAACAATTTTTTTGTAAGAGTGCCTCATTTTGAAAGGCATTGGGAAATGGGAACAGCAAGTTTTGTGCTTGGCACAGGTGATCCAGCCCTGTCTGGAATTAGCCTTGGCAGATCAAATTAAGGAAGAATATAGCAGAAGGGGTCTTTTTAATTAAGGTTTACATTGGCCCTTCAGTTCTTTGTATGCAGTGGTGTGAATGTGATAAGGGGAGGTTGTACTTAGTTAACATGTTATATAGTGAGCTTTTGCTTCTTTTGTCAGTTTAGCTTTTATGATAGTTGTATTCACTGATAATTTATTACAGACTTATCAAAAAGCTTCACTTTGAAGAAGGTAATGGCTTTGTTACAGCTTTCTGTTTTGGTTTGCTACAGGCTTGTTGGCTTTCTTAAAAACAAAATTTTTAAGATCTGCATCAATGAGATATCAAACAGAAATAAGAAATTACACATGGACACTTGGCTTAGTCACACATTTTTCTAGTCATCTGCATTTCGATGTGCTGTTACAATCAGTGTTGTCCATTTATCAACTTATTTTGAGATATGGTACTATGAAGATTATAGACTAGCTACTGGTTTTACCTTTTTTCCTTGGTTTTCTGTATGATATATGCATATACTAAAGTATGCATAATCCACAAACTAAATGCAAAACAGAGTTCCTCACCACTGCTTTGACATGGAAATATAGTTGAAATAGAAATAGTCCCATAATGAGACTGTCTGTTATTTGGGTGTGATCAATACTGACAAAATTTTGCTGACATGAATGATGTAGGTTAAGAAGGAGCCTGGAAAGATTACTTAAATCTATAGCTGAACATGGGTCAGTTAAACATAGCCATACTGGCAAAAAAACCCATCCTTTTGCCAGTATAGGAAACTAGCTAACAGAGACTAACAAAAGGATCATCATTGACAGGTCTTGCTTGCAAGCCAGAGAGGGGGCGTGCTTTTAGCAGTGTCAGTAGAGGCCTGCATTGCTTTTACGAAGAGAACCACAACATACTTTATAAAGTACCAGTTACTTTTTAGGTGCCATTGTAAAAATAATAAAGCAGAGGATGGGGTACAGGTTCACACTTTATTTATTTAAGGGCAGCTTCCTGTCCATCCACAGGTCAGTAATTCAGGAGGAGGCCTGAGGTGGATCTGGGAGGCTGTCTGCAGACCATATGGATTCTGACTCTGGTGGGAGACTCCAGAAACAGCTGTCAAATTGCTTGTCTCATTTCAGCTGCTTTGCCTTCTCACTGTGATTTTACATTTAAAACTCCAGAGCTGGTGGCATGAGACTAGCAGTAAAGACCTACTGACTCCTGTTCTCTATCATAAAATGTGAGCTAGAAAAAACAGTTAACTGCCACTGAAGAAAAATTGTTTGCTTTTAGAAAATTGTGGAAGAGGTCTGGAAGCATCCTGTTATTAATCACCTGAGGAGAAGGGAAATGCAGGGTTACAAAAAGAAAGAAGTCAAACCATTTGCTTGCTTTGACATTTTTTAGCATCTCTGTCTGGGTGGAGAGAAGGGAATTCTGCTGCCTAGAAGACAAGATTTTGTAAAAAACTTAAGTGGTATCCCAGGGAGGATGTAGAGAGACTTGAAGTCTGAGAGGTCCCAGATCAGAGCTTGGAAGGTGATACTGGCTGATAGTTCAGGAGTGTAGTGCCCTGCCAGGAAAGCGGTGAATGGCTAGTTGTGGGTGCTGCCAGGCACTATCACAAGCCATATTTGTCAAGGCCCAGCTCACAGCTAGATCCCTGTGGGCAGACCTTTGTGCCTGCACAGTGTCTGACTGAAATCACTGCATAGCCTGAGGCAGCTTTTTGTTATAATAATAGCTGCTGGAGCCAGTGAATACAGGCTCCCTTTGGCTTAATGAGGAGTAATATTTTATAATCCTGTAGTGTTGGCTAGGTAACAAAGAAAACTCTTTTACCAGCTTCTCCTGGGTTTTGGGGTTTGTTCTGTTTTTCCCTGTTGTAGTTTAGTTTTAACACCCATTTTATTACCTATGTTTGGAAACTGATTTTTTTCAACCCAAGCACATGCAGAAACCCCATGCTAGTATTTCAAAGCATCAGTTTTGTAACATCTTCATGTGTATGGTTTTGGGTTTCTTTTAATGAGGGTAATCACTAATATTTGTGTAAAGTTGTCCTGCCCAGTTCTGATCCTGTGCATCTGATAATGCTTGTCTTTTAAATTTATTTGTCATGCTCCATTATGAATATTCACAGACTTAAGTCATTGCTCCAAGCATTATCATCACAGCTTTCTTCTTTTGCTGTGTTTCATTGTGAATACTTCCTTTTCCAAAATACATTATTTTGTTTTATATTTGACACAATCCTGCTGGTACTTGGTATTATTTAATTGTGCTAGGGCTGCCCTTAATGTTTATTCTGAAAAACAAGGTTTCTTACTTTCCCTTGAATTTCTCTTCTCCCCAGTTTCTCATCAGATCTTCTTTCAACTTGCTTGGCTTATACTGCTGTTTTGGAAAGCTTTATTTTGGGGTGGGTTTTTTTTGTTTGTTTGTTTTTGGGCTTGGTTTTGGGTTTTTTGGGGTTGTTTTGTTTTGCTTTAGTAACATTCAGATAACCACTGCAGTCAGCTTAGGACGTATTCTCACAATTTTTCTTTGACCCGTTTACTAGAATACTGCATAACTCAGAAGACAGTGATTCTGATTGCTGGGACATTTCACTTCTTTTCCCTTTGATCTATAAAATAACTGCTGTGTAAGCTGACCTCTCAGGCAATTCCTTGTAAATAAAATGTGGCTTTCCCCTGAGAGGTTCCTGCACTGATCAGAAGGCTGAAGCCGTTGGCCTCGCCTAGTGGAAGTGGTCCCAGCGTGAGCTTTCTCTGGATCTGTGGTTGGAAGAGGTGACAGCTATGGGGATGTGTAGCAGCGGGAAACATTTGGCTGATCAAGGAATGTTTTGCCTAGCACTTTGGAGAAGTTTGCCTACTGTTAGCAAGATGCATCTCAGTTTGGAAACCCCCACTTCTGGTGAGCCATTGCTCAGCTTTTGCAGGAGAGACGCATGGTCCGTTAATAGCTGTGGGAACTTCAAACACAGTAGTGTGTGTCTCTGTGTGTGGAGCGGGGTGTTTTCCTTTGCCATTGCTTGTTCTCACTCGCTTCTAGGAAAAAAATTAACTAGTACAGCCACTGCTTCCACTTCTTTACCAGCTGCCTTACAATGCTAAGATGATTAGCTTTATTTACTTCAGCTTTGCATGCTCAGAATTAAATTAGGCAAGTTATTTTAGTGACAAATGTCAGGATAAATCCTATACTGACATGTACTTTGCTGAATCCAGTTTACTAATGGGGGCACTGGTTGATTTACACAACAACAGGACTACTTAGGATGCCTTTTCAGCATGGAGTATTGCCCCTAATTTTATAGAGTAGGTACAAAACATTTGTTGATTCATGAAAATGAGAAAGATCTGATGTTCAGAATCTGCAGAAGTGCTACAAAGGAGTGCTACCATTTGGGGGAAAAAAAGGAGAATTTTGTTAAAGACTGACTAGTGTACTGATTCTGCAGCCTTTACTTGTGCCTTTATTTTTATTCTCATTCTCATGATTTGGTAGACTAAGATTAACACACACACAGATTATATAGATATACACATATATCATGCACAGCACCAAGCCAAAGTTTACTTTTTTCCTCACTGAGTTTGATGGGTTGTTGAAGTTTGTGTTGAACTTTGTCTTGCAAAATTCTGAGTTTCACTTTCAATACGGGATTCTCAGCAGCTTCCAGGGCTTGATCTGAACAGGGCAGAATGGTTTGGTAGCTAGCAAAGAGGAGCTTTGCTTGTACAATGTTCCATCTGAAGCAGTATAAGAAACACTGAAAGTCCGTTAACATAATGGTTACCTGATACCTACTGTTGTATGCTAGAGCAGTAAGGCTTTAAAAAATACATCAGTTGAACCAAGACATGCAGAATGAAAGCTTTTGGAACAGAATACTGAGAGAAATGGAAGAAAGAACCTGCATTTTGCTATTTGTACACTGAGTCTGGTATTACCAGTGTAAATCTGCAGAAGTACAAGGAGACACAAGAAAGGCCAAAACAATAAGGACTGGGTTACTGTAGAAGCTAAGCCTCTAGCAGCAAGTGTTCTCATTCATGGATGACTGACTTAAGGTTGCTCTAAGACACTGTGAACATTTGTTTTTATGAGTGACTCGTATCTAGTGGTAAATTGTAAAGTATTGGTCTTCCCTCTGCTGCTCAAGGATTTAAGTGTTACATGGGAAACTTCCAGCCCGCTTGATGCCTGTGGCAACTTGTTCAGTCACAGATTGAAGCATAATCCTTACATGTCTGTTTTCATTGGGTATTAGTTCAAGTGACTGGTACACAGAGACAGACAGGAGCAGACAGGTTGTGAAGTTGCTGAACAGTGCTATATTTATCTCTGTGTATTGCTTCGATGCGTGGGACCATATTTCATGGGTCACAGAGATGCCCTACACTGACATGATTTGTGTATGGTATTTTTCCCAGTTAACTGTAGAAGCTGTTTTTGAAGGGCTGTGTCTGTCATTTAGGAAGCATGGAAAAGTAAGTGATAGAGCAGTTCAGCCTGCAGGTCACCTGCCTGAAAAAAAAGACTCACTATGACTTTAATTTACATTCCCAGTGGTGTGAGGGTTGAAAGTCCCAGTGACGTTCAGAAACTGAAAAGGTACATGGGCTGTGGGCAGCTCCCAAATAAGAGAGCTGTGGTTCAGCTAGAATATTGCGTGCAGTCATTTGCATCTGTGTTGGAATTTAGTTGTGTCAGTGAATGTGCAACCGCTGCAGTACACAGCCTAGCATACTGAAGGTTTTCAGCAGCTGCTGTGCAAGCAGCAAAATCAAAGTCCCTGACCTCTTTGTAGAAAGGGTGGGGCAGGTAACTTGGAGGGGGAACCCCCTGGACCATCCAGGCTCAGCGAGCAGAATTTACAGGTTGTTAGCAAATATTTGAATATATTTGAAAGTTGAGATTGTTTAAGTTGGTTCCTGTCAGAGAGAAGTGGTCACAAGGAAAATTTTTTAAATAATCATCAGTGTTCGAATGGAGGTAACTGAGCACAGCTCTTGGAAGAGTCCTTCTTGAGGTGACTGCTGCCTTTACCCTCAGAAGAATGTGTGTAGTTTGTCTTTACATAAATCCTCATTACCTTTTTTGGTATTTCAGTTGAAACAACCCCTTTGTACACCTCTGGTAGTAATGCCTATTATTTTCTCTCTCTTGCCCGATAAGGCAATTTGTTATTTTTCTTGCTTAGTTAGGGTGTTCATGGAAGAGATCTAGACTCTGCTGCCATCTGAACATGTGGAGGTGCGTATGTCTCCAGCCACAAAACCATGCTGATGTGGCAACAAAGGGCATGAGCCTATGCTAACGGCAAGGTTGATGAGAGGGCACCTGTCTGAGTTTGGGAGGGCTGTGGTTTCAAATCAGATTAAATTGACTGATTACAAGAAACCCTTCAACCCCATTGTTGTCTTTTGACAACACCTGCAGTAACAAATCTGCTACAGAGGAGACACCCAGTCAGTCATGGATGGTGACCCCAACAGCAGGCATACTTGGAGAGAGTGGAAAAGCAGCTCTCCTGTCCAGAGGCCTCTTAAAGGGCCTCTTTAGAGGCTCCCTCCTTTTCTGAACCACAGCAATGAGATTATCTGTGAGTTTTTAAAAACAGAATGACAGAAAAATGCTTTGATTCAATCCATGGTCTGTGTGGCAATAAATCTCTCCTAGTACCATCAATATTTTTTTCCCTAGAAGGGCAGTGTGCTGGCAGGCAACTTCATGGCACATTTTCCTGTTTGTTAGTTGCCTCTTTTAAAAAAAATCTTTTCTTTGGCTTGTAGGAACATAATTCATGGTAGTAATTGCCAAAAGAATAACAGCTTGCAAAGTGTCTGCACTCTATTTCGAAGTTCCTCCCTCACTGCAAACCACTCAGCATTTTTAACTCTTTCCTGCATTGAAAGCCCATTAACCTCTGAACAACCTTTTCTCACCCTCACTCTTACCCTTTAGCCCAGTTCAAATAGACTAATTAATCCACGCGTGTTTCCATTACCATGCTTATCAAGGTTGAATAAACTCTGTAGAAAGTCCAAAATTAAGAAGAAATGGTGCATTCTGTCATGGATGGCAAAGATGCTACATTTTCATCTTCTTCAGTGGGGCCAAAGATGTCTGCTGACAGAAGAGCTAGCTGGGTCTGAGCTACAAGTGTCTGTGCTGTTGCTCAGGTCTTAGCTGAAACATTAGCTTAATTTCTGATTCTTCATATAATGTTACCTATAGTTTCATTTCAGGGCTATAGTGAGTGAAACCAGAATGTAATTCTCAGTCAACTTTCAAAGACAGTGTAATATACGATATTAGTGAGACAAATATTGTGTGTAGTCAGAAAATGCCATAAATAGAATCGTTGAAAGTTAGATCTAAAAGCAAATGGTAAATCCAGCAATATTTCCTGTACATTACATTCTACAGAGTGTTTGCATTGCTCCTTCTTTTCTAGCCTGTGACTAAAACTGTCTGCTAACTGTAAAATCTGAATTTGTTTTCTCTAAGAAGATGAGCTAAAGCTTTAAGGCAACAATTAGGTAGATAACTCTGGTTTTGATGCTGGAAATCCTCTACAGGCAGGATTTTCCTTTCAGTATCCCTGCTTAATAGCTTGGAACTTGCCACTGTTATCAATGCAGAAATAAATCACCTGCTGGCAAAAGGAACAGTGGGCAACGTATAAAGTTTCTCTTCAGTTCTAGCTTTTAGCTAGACTGTCTCATTTTAAGTGAATGAATCATAATATCTTCCTTTTGAAACATTTTTGCTATATAATAGATGTTCTAATTCTGGTTCTTACCCATAGTTTGGCTATATTGGCCTCATACAATGGCCAAGTAATTCTGTACTCTGGTAACTATCTTCTCTACTGTTGTGAAATGTACACTGTGGATTTTTTTGTTACCAATTCCTAAGAAATGAGAAGCTTTTCTTTTGGAGTTATCAAAGAAAAAACCATGCACAGAACTTTTAATGAATCAAATACTTATTTGCTGCCTGTGATTGGGATGCGTAGTACGAGTCCACTATAATTTGCCTCTGAATTTTCACACAGAGCTCAGGTAGCCTTAATCCTTTTGCCAAGGAATGAGGGAGGAAAGCATTGTTCCCTCCTCTCTGCATACCTGCCTGAAGGCCAAGGATGCAGCAACCTTGATAGCATTACACTGACAGTTCATTCGAAGATGTCCACAAAGGAGATTTTTTTTAAATAGACTCTAATTTTAAAATGCTAGTGGAACGTTTTAAAGAGAGAAAGGAACCTTCCCTCCCCCTTTCACTTCCTCACTTGGATTTTCTCTTTGACTTAGCTGACAGCTACGCTTTTGTATGAAAGCCAAGGAACAGACAAAGTAAAGTAGGGAACTGCAATCTGTGTCCAAGTATCAGAGCAATTTGCCGCAGCACTACACTGGTAAGATTCACCTTTTTATAAAAAATATGAATTACAGAAAAGATCTGCAGCATGAACCTGAGACCGGGCTGTATATTCTGTACCTGTACCAGAGGCTTGTGGGGACAGCAGTGGGACAAATTTTGCTCTTCCTGTTTTAATGAGTAAACAGCCTTGTAGGTGATACAGGTTGCAGCAGCCAGAACAAAGTCAATTGTGACCAAGTGAGAGCTTTGTCAATGCAGTTCTTATTTCACAGAAATTTCTTGCTATACATTTAAATCAAAACCATTCTACTATGTAGCACATTTTTACAATCCATTTGCCTCGTGTAACTGCAATACTGTTATGAAATAGACTGATGGAGTTGTATAGGCAGTGGCAAATGTTAAAGCTTTTCCAAATGCAACTGAAGAATATCATACATATGAATTAATAAAACCTGTAGGAAATGCAGTTGTTAAGTTTCTCAGTTTTAAGTCTGATGGCGGTTTATACCAGTACAATTCTTTAAGAACCAAACAGTTTTGTCATATTTGTAAAATGTTTCTTTACTCATCTTATTCAAAAGCTAAACACTTAAATTTATGAATCCTTCCAGTGTCTGTGAAATGCTTGAAAACACTGGAAGCAACCATGTACTTAACTGCTTACAGGATTAGACACCATGGAGGTAGTCTTCAGCAGTTTGTACAACTTGGACTTTCCTTATTTACTCTGTCAAAATAGAAAATACTGGTTTAAATATTTTAATCTGAAATAGTCTTTCGTTATTCTTTTCTTACAGGTTTCATGGTTTTAGTCTATTAAAACCAAAAAACTTGTTAGTTTTTCTGACTTAGAACTTTTTCTTGGCTTCAAACCAATCTCTAATACATGCTGAATGAATATAACAAGATGCAACCAAAAAGAATACACTTCTTACATATATTCATCTCCTGGCTTCAAGTTAATAATGATTAACTCTCCCACTAATTTTGAAATAATGGAAGGCTTTCCTTTATCTACTGATTGGTAAGAAACAAGGAAGAGACTTTGATGTCCTCCCCTTGGAACTGTTGTCATATTTTAGCTTACGCCTCCTGACCTGTAAGGGTTCAAGTCAAGAAGGATTAACATTTTCTCATAACTGAAAAACAGTTCTCTACTGCTAGCTCCTTTTGAGATTCTTCTCTTATCTCCAAGGTCAGGTAAAGACATCAAGGGATTAAAAACATGCTCTGTCTGTGAAATTGCTCAAGACGACCTTGTAGTGTTCTCCCACATTAAAAAGTTCATTTATTTCTTCTTAATTTAAGCAGTGTGGTCAGGCTCAGAAGAAAATGGCACAAACAGCCTCCAGCAGCTTTAAAACTGATAGATCTTATGTAATTTTCAAACTATTTCAAAAATCTTTCACTTCTTTCTTTGATGAGTTTTAACATGTAATATATTCACAGGGTGCTATAGTTCCCGAGTGGCTCTCTCTGTCTGTTACAGACTTTTTAGATTTTAATGGCTAGTGAGATATTTGCAAGACCTGCTTTCTGTTTTCCTTAAGAAGCCAAGGAGGATATCTTCTGCAGATTAATCCTCTGCCATTGCATTCTTCTCATCATATTAGCTATTAAGGGAACATTTCCTTTTTGCAGCAGTACACAAGTAAAAGTAAGGTCTTTGGGGTATCTTTCTGTTTATCATGGACTGGCATCCCTAAGCTAGCTCCTAGTGAAATCAGGCTGTGCAGTCTGGTTTTTTTGTGCCTTCCTCTTTTTTCTTATATTATGTCTGTATTTTACTCAAGTGATCTTTCACCTTCCTGTTGTAGCTAAAAATCATTTTGGTCTGACATAGTGCTTTAAGTGACTCTTTTTGAGCATTAAGTTATTATGTCTGTGCTGTTTAGAACACATACAGAGAAATACCATATGATGTTTATTTCCACCAAATGCAGGTGAAGTCAGTGGAAAAACCTGCACAGATTACAGTGGGGTTTATCTGTGAGTGTCTGGCTTCCCAAAATATGAGGTGAGAGCCTCATCCTTACTATTCACACACACCCCCATGTGGGAAAATTCTGTGTTCTTCCCTCCTCCTCCTTCTGGTTAAATCACTGAGAACAGAAGTATCTTGCCACCCCATCGTGGCATTCTGTAAAGCATGTAGAGTATCTTTGACAAAGAAAAAAAATATTTAAATAGTGTGAATCTCTCAGTACATGTGTTTCTTTTCTCCAGGCTGGTGTTGAGGTTCAAAGGTTGTTTTGAATCCATGTAACTATCTTGACTTGCATAGCATGACAAAATTAGATATAGGAATATGAGAAAAAGGGTCTTGCCTGTAAACACTGTGGTCATGCTTTAAACAGGAAAATCGGAGCAGAAGGCCTTAAAGAGACACTGATTTCAAAATTCCCTACCGAAGAGAGAAAATTATTTGCAAAGGTGTATTACTAACACACAGTCTCATTTGGTGAGGGAAACTGTTTCATGCTAGGTCAGGCTTGTGCATTTTACTTGCGAGCATGATGGTCTTTACATACCACGCCACATCACGCCATATATTCTTTGTTCATGCCATTAAGGAGAAAACTGCTATAGTGACAGCAAAAGGTGTAATGAGGTTTGCTGCGGTTCCCATTGTACAGCTCTTCAGTCTTCTCTCAGTTTCTGAAGCTTTCATACATCACTATGAAACAATTTCTCTCAATCATCAATTTCTTTTGAAATACTCAGACTTTAGAGTATGGAATGTGTAGACAGATGTTTCCATTACAACAAAAATTATTGCAGTCCTTTTTTAAGGATTTTAAAATTCTTTAAAACTGGGAGTGCAACATCTTGCAGTGGAAAATATGGTCCCTAATTAGATAATGAATTCTGACAAAATTCTGTATTTCAACTGTACTTATCCTAACTCAGGATATTTGCTATTCCACATTATTGTTTGCACAGTAATAGTCAGAGGGCACCTGCAATTAAGCCAGCTGTTTCTGAGGAAAAAATAACTGACCTTGATACTAATCATCCCAGCGTAACTGAATGTCTGAGTCAGCTCTGTAGTTAAGTGAGGCATCATGGGTAGAGCTCTTCAGGATAAACAGATAAACTGTGAATCAGAGAGAGACACTCAAGGGCAGTAGGTGGCAAGAATGTTCTTCTAGAAGGACACAGCAGATCCTACAGAGTTAAATGTTTTACCCAAATGGTTTCATTTATCCATTGGAGTCAAATCTTATATAACTAGGACTTCTTTGCTGACTTCAGATAAATCAGAATCACAAACCGAAGGAATAACTTAAAATAATGTAGCAGTGTTAGTGTTAAAGGGATGTGAATTCACAGTAAGTTCTGTTCTGCATAAGGATCCATGTGTGACCAGCTTTACATAGCCATCTTCCACTATTTATTTCCTACCATTATGGAACAAAATTTAACTGTTTCTGTACTGTTTTGATTTTGTTTATTTGCTTAAGTTTTGTTGTATGGGGGTTTTTTTGTTGTTGTTTGGTTTGGTTTGG